>NW_007578853.1:109269-132752 GCF_000690725.1 Stegastes partitus
TTCTACTAATTGAACTGTGTGTATCACATTCACCACAACAACACCATGTCCCTCAGACAGTGCCAGGAGGACATCTAGCACCAGTACACTGCTGTCTGTGATAACGATGTCCAATATCACTGCCTTCAGAGACAAAATAGAAACAAGTAAAGAATTAACCACAATATCATCTGAGCCCAAAGATGATAAATCAACTTTACCCTTAGATGTTCAGTTAAACTACCTTATCATCTGCATACTCTTTTAACATTAGAGCTCATGAGTCAAGTTCAGCCAAGCATGACTTATTCTGATATTTAAACCTTATACTTAGAATAAGCATAAGGTTATGCTGTTTGGCTCCAAACTGTAGCTGAGTCGATGAAACATGTAAGCACAGCTGAGCCCTGTGTTCCATCCACAGTTCAGGACTACTGCTGTGTGGATGGTTTCTTCTATATTTACACTGCATTCTATGTTTTATGTACAAATAAACCTTTCTCAAGTGTACTCATTTGTCAGTTGTCATTTCTTGATGCAAGCTTTTGTCAGATCTTCTTCTTTAAAAAAAAAATCTACTTTTAAAAGTGATGCAAGGAGACAAAATCAGCCATTTCAAAGATGTTGTATCCCCATGGTCCCCAGTGTAAACGACACCTATGCATCTCAGCGTACTAACATTCCCTAATTACCATTTTGACCTTTTTCAATTTATCTTATTGAGAGCATGAATAACCGAGAACTGCCAGAGACGCACCACTAGAGCGTCTAAAAATACCCGTAGCACACACAGATTGACTTCTTAGTCACTGTTGTCATCATCGCTGATCAACAAAACCATCTCAGAGAGAGCAACGAGAGGAATCAGAGGACAGCGCATGCCACATGCACAACAGGAAATTCAATTTAAAAAGCAATGGGATGTTGTTAAATATCAGATGGAACAATAAAAAAAAAAACAGAAAAGCCCATCTGCCAGGTTTGTGCTACCTCTAGAGGGGTAAAATCAACACTGATGGAAGCAGGAAGTGGGTGATGATGTCTAGTGTTCAGATGGGTGATGGATTTGTTGACATGAGTTTGTGTTTGTCTTGTATCTATGTATCTGTGTGTGTGTGTGTGTGTGTGTTTGTAAATCAGCCTGTCCACAGAAGCTGTCAGATCTTCTCTCAGGGCAAAACCTTTCAACTCCATTTTCCTCCTCTTGCTCTCCTCCCACCTGTCCTCCCTTATTCATGTGAATGAGGCGTTATTGTGCTTTCTGCTGGAGGAGATGACACACTGAGGACATAAACTAGGTGGTTACAGCGTGAGTGTGGGCGCTGTTTTCCATGATAGGCAGCGTGAGTTTAGTGCCTATATATCCTACGAGTTAAAGACCCCCTTGAGTGATATATATACATATATGAGCAGTAAACGTCAGGATTGAGTATTTCCACCTTAAATTGGCAATATACCAATGACTCTAAAACATGAAGTGAGAGGCTGGGCTACACAACGAACCTCAAGAATGAGTTCTGTCAGCTTGCAGGGTGAAGCTGCAGTTTGAATATGACTGAATTACTCCAATACTCCCAACTCACCAATCTGTAGTATAGTATGTGAGCTGGTATGCTCGAGCTGCAGCAAATAGTGAGCAGTTCATAGATCCACACATTCTAAAGTAAGCACTGATGTCGTGTTACATCTAAGCTATTTTAAGGCAAGAAAGGGTTATTGTCATTGAAAAAAAAAATGATCACAAAGGGACCTTAAAAATTCCATTGTCAGATTTTTGAAAGCATTTTCTGTAGTCAACACACGCTCAGAATTCAGAGAGTACAATATGATTTAAGAACCTCAGTGGAAATGTAATGCTGCCTCTAATTACATTTCAAACTGTCAGCAGCAACTGACAAATTTACTTTTGTGAAAGAAAAAAAAAACATAAAACCAGTTTTATTCTCCGACGTTTTCCGTCGGCTTTCAGCTGATTGGACTTTGAATGGTGCTTTACCACAAATACAACATGAACGTGATAGGATTTGGAAAACTTAGTGTCTGTACTCTGAAATATGTTCCGTCAGCACATAGCAACCAGTCAAATAAGCAGTCGTCCAAAAACAGTGGAAATGGCGGACAGTTCAGTTATTTACTGCTTTTTTGTTTGTTTGTTTTTTAAGTCTGCCTGATGAGGTGCTATTCTCCTGTAGCCCATCCAGCACTTCTCACTTCTTTTCATATTTTTGCAGATCTTAAAATTCTCTTTCTTTATGTATTGTCTGCCTCCACCACTGTCTTTCCCTCTCTTTTCCTTTCTGTCTTCTTTCAGTGAGTCTCTCTTCCCCATTTCTAAACTTCTTGTTACTGTCACGCCCCGATATGCTTCTGTTTGTTGTCTTTCTTTCCCTGTTCGGTTCTCTATGATGTTCATCCACTATTTTACACATCATGCTTCATCCTGGCTCTCAATCTGTTCCTGTTTCCTTTTCCTTGTTTCTCTCGTCTACAATCCTCTCTCTAGCTCTGTTTTCTCTGCCCATCCCTGACCTCTGTATGTCCATCTCCATTAGTTTACTTCCAGCCCTTCCTTCTTCATCTCATCTCTAAAAACTTGCCTCATCTTTTTGCTCCCTTCACAGCCAACCTGACAGCTTCATTTTTCAGTGCCTCAGTCTTTTCCCCCCTCGGTCTTTATCAGATTCTGTTTGCTCTTCTTTTCCTTTTATGTACTGTTCTATCTATCTATCTATCTATCTATCTATCTATCTATCTATCTATCTATCTATCTATCTATCTATCTATCTATCTATCTATCTATCTGGATTTTCTGCCATGCTTACAGCCGCTATACAGAAATTTTAAAGCAACAACACCATAAGGGATGAAGGTGATGTGTGATCAGAGGCCAAATGTCTCTTCTTGTCACAAGCAAATGGAAATGCCTTCACTAAACATCTCATTTCTGTGAACAAACCTTTCTAACATTTGTTGCTGTGAAGATCAGTACTTGCCAGGTGGCATCACCAGCAGTCTGCCTGAGTTTCTGACTTTCTTAATTAAATTTGCTCTCAAGGCGGTTCTCAAATCTAACAGAAAACTGAGTTATGGTGATGCCCTCGGGCAGATAACAGACTACTAATTTCAGCTACCGGATCTTTTACATTTTCCTCTCTTTAGATTTGACATCTGAATATAGCAGTGAGTGCCGGATGTTAAAAAGATGTTACAGAAGGTTGCAACAATGCAGAGAAAGCTGGATGTATTCTAAAACAAGCATACCATGGTATGTGTCAAAGTACTCCACCATTCCATCAGAGTGACAACAATTTTTGACTGGTTCTAAAGACACATCAAACCGCAGCAAAGGGCTTATCAACTGCAGACGGGTGACCAATTAATGCAAGAATCTCGTCGCTCTGTTGTGCTGTGAGGAACATATTACTGTCATGGTTTAGGTTCACTTGTCTACTTGGAGTGAAAAGTCAAGACAGCCAAAGATTTTACACATAAACAGTCAAATCTGTCGGTTGCACACAATGAAGCTGCTCAAAAGTTCAGTGGTGACCACTCACCACCCAGGTCACCAGTCTACAAATCCCCCACCAACTCCAGAATCAGTGAACTTCCAGCCTGTTAATTTAAAGCAAACTCTACAGGCAGCTAGAGTTGGTATGATCCGCCTGTTAGTCACCACAGACAGTCATCTCCTGTGTCGGCTCAACTCCATCCTGTCTATGCCACTACCCAATAATCCCTCAGATCCTGCCCCCCCCAGATACCACCTCTGATGCTGCCTGGGAGTCTCCTTTCCTGGGGACCAGAGTCATAAAGTCAACCTCCAGCGGATGGCGAGGTTCCCGATGTAGGGAAGGCTCCCATCCCCCATCTCCTGAACAGGCCCCTCACTACAAATTCCCCCTTATCCCCAACTGTCAAGTCACCTAGTCACCACTAAAATTTCCAGTCAGCCCCAGAATCAGCAAGCCTTAAAACTGCAAGATTTCAGTTATGTTCCAGCAGATCTGCATGAACCCAACTGGTTGTCTGCCTGATCCTGATCCTGCTCACTTAGATTCTGAGGAGCGACGCTCTAGAAGGCCTTCCAGAAGGAAACATGGTACCCGATGAAGCAAAACCTCACCACTCCCCAGCGCCGTGGAGGTCCTGCCATCAAGTGTTGTGGAGGTCCCGGTTGACCATTCCTGTATCTACCAGCGTCCAGTCCAGGGGCCTGCCAGAGTCAGCTGATGCCTCCCCAGCTTCACAGACTGCTCACGAGCCAGAGTCTGTGGTTGCATCACCTCAAGAGTCAGCAGATACCTACTATGCCCCGGAGTGCCGTGTCTTGCCACCTTAGCCCAGCCCATGACCCAGCCTTCCAAGGGGCTCCATCTCCTCTGCTGTTGGCCTCCAGTCTGGCCCCCTGAAGGGTTCCATCTCTGTTGCCATCCTCTTAAGCGGCCCCACCTGCCCGACCAGCCTCTGGGCCGCCCTCTAGATTGTGCATTCCTGTTTTGGACTCCCGTGTTTGGTTTTCAGTATTCAGTTTCCGTTGTTTGCTTTGTCTTTTGTTTAGTTAGCTTGCCTGTCACCCCTCCCCTGTTCATATACCTGTTGGTTTGGTTTCTGTTTTGGTTTCCTGTACATAGAAGTTCCTCTGGTTATTGCACTAATTGTAAAAAAGCCCTTGCTGCACCAAGTCCCTGATCCCCTGGTCCACATCAGCGTCTGCACCTGGTCCCTCACTCACCGAACCATGACACTGACTCTTGTTGTCCCAGAAGCTAAACAAATGTCATTACCTCAAGCTTTGTATTTTAAAATTAATCAAATAGACATGCATTCAGACAGCAAAATCGAGGAACAACATCATTTCAAAGCATTCCTAAGGACTGAAGTAAAAGAGGCTTTTACTTTCAATAACATTCATTTGAGAAATACAAAAAAGCTGCTTTCACATCAAATGCACAAACACAATGATTTGATGAGAAAATTACAAATTAGCTCTATAATGG
Organism: Stegastes partitus; assembly: GCF_000690725.1. Classification (NCBI taxonomy): domain Eukaryota; kingdom Metazoa; phylum Chordata; class Actinopteri; family Pomacentridae; genus Stegastes; species Stegastes partitus. The sequence continues at coordinate 114,246 of NW_007578853.1, forward strand.
AGCTGTAAAACCTTTAAAAAAAAAAAAAAAGAATATGATTTTCTTCCTGCCGAAGCTGCTTCACTGACTGATTATTACCAATTTAAACTAAAAAAAAGCAGACTTGAGTGCTTGAAAACATCTTGCCTGGTTTTGCATGTTATCTTTCTCCTTATAGCCTAAATAGGTCTATTTCTATAAGCAAGAGAAAAAAATCCTCCTTTCCTCTCCCTCCTCAGCACAGAGGGGTGGGTCACACTGTCAACAGTCATAATATGAATATTAGAAGAATAGGACGCAATACTGAGCAGTGATAACCTCATAATAAGAGGAACACTCCACATCACAGCTACGAGCAAAATGAGCCCAGTGCTCTGAGTCAAAGGCTAAAGGCCAGTCAAGCTCTGGCCTCATTTAATAAAGTCATATGATATCAGTGTTGACCACTGAGACCTCAGTTTTTGCGACTCTACAGCTGAAGGACTATAATATTTGAAAACTGAGACGGGTTGTCCTCTGGAAATTAAACAAAAGAAGTCATACAATGCGGTGCCTATGCGGATAATAAAAATGGTGGCAATGAGAATCGGATCCTATTAAGAAAAATCTGTATGTAGGCGAGCTTTCTAAATGTCAGCCGCAGAACGTAAATGTTACCCAGTCATATATATATATCTATAGTGCCTGCAGCTAAAGGGGCGTGATAACATCACAGCATCTTTAAATGGATGTATACAGTTTAGACACTGATTGCAGGGTGTCACAGAAACAGACGACTTTGTACCGTTTGAAAAAATGCAAGAAGCACTTAGTGGTTGTTGGTCAATTTGATTGTTTTGCAATAGGAAGTAAGACATTTCTCTTGACTCCAGCATCTGTTTATAGTATTAAAATGAACACAGAAGTCGTTTTCCATTGACTCACTTTGAGCGGTTCAACAAGTGTAGCATATGGACTTGCCTATATTAGAAACGCTATGTTGTCTTAAAAGGACCTGAGACCTCCAATTTTGGACCTTACTTGTGTAACGCACACATACAGATGTAACGTTGCTGAGAGCGGTGGTCAGCTTTAACCTGCAAAAACACAAGCACTGTTGTTTCTCTGAAATGAGTTAACATATAAGTAACTGATTATAAGGAAGTATTATAGGATAACATGCAACCTATGAGCTTACAACTGAGTTTATTTTCACAAGCACAGTACGTTTCGGGAAGTTACGGGAAGACGAGCTCGTCGTTTTTCTAAATAAAACACCCTGCAGACTCTGCCGGAAATAAAATAAACCAATAAAATGTTTTGATTCTTTCTGTGCGGCCCAGTACCAAATGACCCACGGCCCGGTACCGGTCCGCGGCCCAGTGATTGGGGACTGCTGCTGTAGACCAATCAAATCATCTTATTTCACTCTCTTTAAAGCAGCAATGAATAGTTTTATTGACGTTGGATTACATGACACAGCAGTTTCTCTCATCTCTGTGAAAATTTATGAGCGGAACGTTCTAGCTCATTGTTTTGTAGTCCACTTTACCGTTGTAGTTTCATGTCACCCCTCAAAAAAAGAAAGAACAAAAGCTGTAGAAGCTCTAGAAAAAAAGATTGCATGCATCCTGCGCAGTTCAAAATTCCAGCCAATAAAATTAGCCTTTAGCAGAGTACCAAAATGGTTGAATCAAAATGCAAATGTTGCTTTGAACAGACAACTCTTTTACTGAGTGTCAACAAAAAAGCATCACAAACTGCTCAGGGAGGAAATGAGCTGGTGCCACAGAGATGGGTCAATGCTAAACGCTGAAAATCTTAAACTGCAATGTGAACTTCAGATGAAAGCCACATTGGCTCCCCAATGGAAAAAAGACCATGAACCACAAGCACCAGCTTAACTTTAACCAACATACAAACTGCCATGTGGATACTCGACGCTTTATTTAATAGTATTATTTAGTATTACCCACATGAAAAGGCCAACAACAACCTCCAACCAGCAACGTGCTCCACTGAATATTTCATGTTTTGTTAGAGAATTTGATTCATGCAGCAAGGGAGTCCTGCTACTTTTTTCTTCTTCTGTGGATTATCTAATTTAACCACAGACTTGTTGTGTGTAAATTTTCCAACAAAACAGTTCTACCCATGTCTACTTTGAGGGCCACATCCTTTGCCCTTCACCCTTGGCACCACAAATGAGTATTTTCCTCTTTCGCAGAAACAACATCTTTCATATAATTGTCCACTAGTGTCTGGCATCACAATGAGTTTCTGACCACTCTTCCTGGCAAAGTTCTTGCAGTTGTAAGATGTTTAAAGGTTTTCTTGCAAGTTATGCCAGTTACAAACCTCCCAACAGCATTTCGGTGGAATTCAGGTCTGTGCTTTGACTAGGCCGTTCCGTAAGCTCCATTTCTTTTCATCTTTATTCTGCTGAAAGGTCCACTTCTAGATGAACTCACACGAACTTCAAGCCTACTTTGATATGACACAGAATTCATAGTTGAATCAGTGATTGTAGGTTGTCCAGCCTCTGAGGCAGTGAAGCGACTGCTCCGTAACATTTCCACCACCGTGCTTTACAACTAACGTGAGGTTCTTCTCCTGAAAAGCTGTCTTTGGACTGTTACAACCTTATCTTTGATTTATCCATTATTACAAAAGGTCTGCTTTTCACTGGCAAACTGTAGTTTTGCTCCAATATTGTTGTATTTTTTACTGTTGTTGGGTTTTTTTGGACAGCAAAATCTTGTTGCTGGCGCATCGCCTAACGCAGCTGAATTTGTGAAATCTCTCTCTGACTTAAGACGCAGCACTTTGATACCAAGCATTGCAGAGTTTCCTTGAAGATCCTGTGATAAAATTTTGGGGTTCTTGGAGAATGTTTTTGCATCAGATGATCTAAATTTGCTGGGGCAGCCAGTCATGGAAAAATTGGCGGCAGTTTGCAATCTACGACACTTGTAGATAATTTTCTCACTGTTTAATGATTTATTTTTAACTATTTTTTAAATCACTGGCCAGGCTTATCATAAGCGTCCAAAACCTTTTTTTTTTTTTTCCATAAAGTCCTTTAAAGAACTCTTTCAAACTTGACATGATGAAACCACAAAGAGAACAGAGCCAAGATGTCGACGGGTCCCATCTGTCGCTCCCTCAGAAGATTTTAATCATTTGTGACTAACCTGGGACCCCTGATTATAATTTGATGGTTTAAAAGTTGTAAAAATTGTGGACTTAATTACTCCATGTGCCACTTGTTTGCATAAATTATCTCTATTACTAGGAACTCTTTCAACTATGTCAAAAGAGTCCGATGGTTATTTGGAATATGGTTCCTATGGTTCCTCTAAAAGTTCTTTGTCTTTTGTACACTTTTAAAAGTGAATGTAATCATGTGTGTTGTGCTGCTCCCTGGATTTCCTCTTGGGTACTTCGTCCCTTCTCTCATTTGGCTCGCTCCTCTTTCGGTCGTTGGCTGACTTCTATGCCCCTGCAGCCAATTGATTCGCATCACTGGGTTATATACAAATCAGTCACCACAATAAAACCACCCGTAAAGTTCCCTTTGTGCCACCGAAACTGTTCTGTGAGCTGTGGGGTGGGGCTTTCATTGATCGGGCTTGTTCTGGCTTGTTCTGTGGATGCTTGCGTTGGGATCTCGGCAGTTTAGGGACCAAGTTAGTGCCTTTATTGTGTTCTTTAAACTGTTTTTGAGCAGTTTTCAGAGTGTGGCAGGGCACAGCGTCCTGCTCTGGTAGGGTGCCACTGTTGGGGATGCTGTTGCCATGTGGAGGTGTGCTTGGCCTGTTTTTAGATGGGTAAGTAACATCCACATGAATGCCAGGACACAAGGGCTCCCAGCAGAACATTGCACTGTAACAGCACAACCAGACCTCTTGGCCATTTCTGATCGCTAGAGCGCTCTGCTTTGTGGTTTCTTTTGTTAAGACTTAGAAAAAAACAACAACATTAAAACAAAATGTCTTTGTTTATAAGGGTTGTTACTATAGACTGTATAAAAGATGGACGTAGCTTCCGTGACGTCACCCGTTGGTTTCTGCACTGAGAAAATGAAGCCAGGGTTTTGCTGCTTCCTGGTTGACATCTTGGATTTTTTGACGCAAAAATCGTCGGAGGGGGGCGGAGCCATAGGAGCAGCGATTGGTCAGATGGATTGAGAGGCGGGCCCTCTCTGCCCCGCCCACATTCACCGCCTTCTGCTCACTTCGTCTGTATGGTCGCTGCCGACTGTCAATCCAAGCCAGCCACGCCCCTTGCCCCGCAAAATTTTGATGATTTTTTAAAAATTCAGTATTGATTTATTTTCAGATTGGCCACCTGGTCTCTGGATTTGACCATGAAAACTAATAAGAAAAAAATCCGGAGCTGTAGGAATACAGTATTTCGTGATCTGTGATCACTTCTTTTCCAATTCAAGTCTATGGGAGCCAGGGCTTTTTGGAGCCAGCAGTTAGCGGACGTAGTGATATTGCAGGTTTTTGACACTTCCGGGTTGGCTTCATTTTTCAGGGCCGGTTGCTACGTCCATCTTTTATACAGTCTATGGTTGTTACAGGTAGGTTAACCCGTAGTTCAGACTATGTTTAATGGTTTTATTATGTGAACTATCCAGCACTTGCCAGAAAAAGTTTGTGCCTAAAAGGGAAGAGTTGTTGTTTTTGTTTGAGCACTTTTCCAGTGTTTCTCTCATGTTGCCCGGAACCTTGGTTTTAGTTTTGTAAATGTTCTTTTCATTTCCCAGTTTGGATTTACTGGCAAATTTATGTATGGTTGTTTTATTTGTTGGTCTTGCCTGAAGTGTTTTCATGCCCTTTTCATACAGACAACAAAAGACTTCAAATTAGCCAAACAATCTCTTCATATTCTTCATCTAGTACTATGTTAGTCCTGTTTTCACTAGACGAGCCTGGTAACTAAACATAACCGTGTTGTACGATGACGATATAAAATCACTGACACCCTGATGAAATCAATAGATTTGAAATGTTTATAGACTTTCCTCCTGGTTTTGCCCGTGGGCTGGTTATGCTGCTCTACCTCCGGGCGTTCGTCTTTCTAGTACAAAGAAATCCACGCTGGCTAAAGGTTTTTTCTCCCAACTTCCAATTTTTTATTCTTTTCAAAGGGGGATGAAATAAAGGAGTGAGAAGAACACCGTCCGACCTCCGCTTGGTGAGATTGTTAGCCTTTTTTGCAATCTTCCCTCTCGCGTGCGTGATCATTTATCATTTTGCGTGAGGACGGCAGTACATCTACTGATTATTGGGTGTCTAGTAGGCTAATAATGGGAGTGGTAACCAGAGTGAGCATCCACAGTGGCTAAATAGTGATGGATGAATAGGTAATAAAATCTTGCATCAATTATTAATGGGCTCCCTTGTTATAAATCACCTGTGTTCGCCTGTTTGTGTGTGAATTGCACGCATGTGTGCGCGCGTGTGGTGAGGGAGGGCTCTCGTCATGAATAATGAACATTCAATTCTCGCCTCGACTGGGGATTTCACACCTCTCAAACTCCAGGGGAGTGTAGTGTGGATCTGTGTATGTGTGAGGAGAGCGGATAAAAAAATGGGATCCGGAGTGTTGATGTGGTCGTCTGCAGCGCGCATGTAACGCTGAGGGAATGGCAGAGGAGGAAAATAAGTGAAATCAGTGCTGGTCTGAGTTATTATCCATTTATGTGTGTCTGTGCAGTACATGCCTCTAACTATGCATCACGCTGAAGTGTTATTGCATTATTTAGGCGGCAAGTAAGAGGCTCGGCTGAGCTTTTACCTACATCGCGGTCTTACGATTATGTTTGGATTTACGTCAGAATGATAGATTCCCAAATGAAGAAGCGTCTTCTCCTCATCTCAGCTCGTTTCTCCTCCCCGCAGAGAGAAATGTACACCACTGCCTGCCACGCTGGGAGTCCATTATAAAATCAGCCACTGCTGTTCAGAGCCTGCCAGGGGATCCAAGAACACCCATTATGGCATTTACTTAAGTAAAAATACTGTTTTCAGTCTTTGTATGAGCTTTGCTGTTTGCTTGTTCTTTTCTTCCTACTTGCTACTTTCTATTTTGGACTCTTTCTTTTGTTTTCACTGTCTTGTTCACATCTCGTCAGCTCTTTTTTTGTTTTTTTTCCCCCAGCTCTGTCTGCAGCAGCATATTTCTGCCATTGTTGCCATTGTTAATAATTTATTATGTGTTTGTCCTGAATCTATGAGTTGTTTGACAGAAAATAAACTGACAAAAAGCCTCATAACAGTTTAACCTTTTAAATAATTAATCAAATTAAAATGTCAAATATTTGATGGTTACAGCTTCTCCAGAAAGGTTTTCTTTGTTCCGTGTTACATCATCGCGAGTTTTGTTTGTTGCTGTTGCACCGTCAGCGTCTGGACTCGTTCTTCTACGACTGTATTACTCATAGCATGATGCCTTCCTTAAACATGAGGGTTTTAGTGCCACAATCTTGTCAAAAAAATTCAACCTACATGTAATAGATTAGTTTCTTAATAACTATTTTAAGCCTCTTAAATAGTCCAAGCAGCATTTTTCTGAAATAATTCTGTCAAACTGACATTTTGACAAGAGCAATTCTTTAGTAAAAGTCTGGTAAAATGTCCCATACTTGTTTTCCCCAGTGACCCGGTCAGAAATCCAGCTGAGAACACAAACCCCATCTGAAGTCAAGTCTGACAGGCCAGGGTCATTTTAATCTCCCTCAGGCTGAAATCTGGTGTTTTTCGCACCACTCCTGACTTTTACACTGATTGATGATCTCTGTGGGAAAACTGTACGATTCTCGCAGTGTCGAAGCTGCGTTCTGTGGATTTTTGGGGAAGAAACAGAAACAAGCACATAAATAAAAATAAGCAATACCAGGAGGAGCAGCAAAGGATGTTTCAGATGGAGACTGAATATTACAGTCGCTTAGAAAGTGTTTTAACAGTTCCATTTTTTATGTTTTTTTCATTCTGTCAAAAACGGTGTGTGGCTCATTATCATTGGCAGATGTCTCATTACTACCATCCCCAAGGAAATCCTTTCAAAATGTTAAGAAATGTCAGCCATGTATCAAGATGAGAGCAGGATAAAGTCAGATAATTTTTACAGGGACATTTTACCAGACTTTCAATATCAGCTCCACTAATAGTGTGGATGTGGAAAGACACACAACTCAGTCCAGTAATCCAGTCCGCTATCTGGACTAGACAAACTTTAAGAGACAATTATTCATAAGCTGCACCATCTTAAAATGAGACAAACCCTAAAATATGAGTGTTAAAATCTACTGAAGTCAAAACATGAAAACCTTAAAAGAAACTACAGTTTTTAAACTTTTAATTTCATAAAAGTCCATTTCTGGTTTTAAAAAAAAAATAGAAAAGAAAAGGTACAAACACTAGAGATAACAAAATATTCAGAGAAATTTGCAAATTTGAGGAGAAAAATGCCTCAAAGTAAGCACGACTATCAAACAAATTTAGACTGTGGGCTTAAAAAAATGCTCAGATTCAAGACTGTGTAGCTTCATATAAGCAGAAATTCAAGTAAAAGATGATTAAAGGACCAGTGCAAAGGATTTAGTGTCATCTAACAGTGAGCTAACAGACTGAGGAAGAGGAAGCCGTCAGTCTAACTTAAAAACATTACAGACGCACTCAAGAGACAGTGTTTGGTTTGTCCGTCCTGGGCTAGCGTAGGAAGACGGCGGCGCTACACTCTGTGGAAGAGGACTCGCTCCTGATGTGAAGGCCTCAATCTAAGGGAATGAAAACCCCCCAAATCGATTTTTTGTTTCAGATGGTAGTGAAAACATACTTGAACATTTTAACCGATTTACGATCTGATTACGACAAAGACCTGGTTACCTTCGAACCATCCTGATAGCTGAGTCTGTTTTGCAACTGACAAGATTATTTGTCTCTGTCTTCACTAAAACACAGAGTTTAAATTGACAGCAATACATGTAAACTTATTATATGTGTACTGAGACCACACAGGTAGAAATGCAGCGAGCATGAGCAGCAGGTCCTCGCTTTGATCCCCAGCCGGCTCGACCATATTTCCTCTCTCTCTCTCTCCACTGTCACTGTTCAATAAAGGCGTTGGAGTGAAGGGACCTGGCGCCTCTGTTGTGCTGTGCTGGCATTTTGCTGATATGGTTTGGGTCACTACAGATCAATCCAAAGTGATTCTGAGTGATCGCCTTCATCCTGTGAGGAAACACTTCTATCCTGATGGGAGTGGTTTCATCCAGACTGGTAATGCCCCCACCAACAGGGCACAGGGGGTCACTGAATGGTTTGAAAATGACGTGAATCATATGATCTGGGCTTTGTAGTCAGCAGATGGCAACCCAGAAAACACCAATGGGAGATTTTGGACCAATGTTCTATAGGGTTCTCCATCCATCCATCCATTATCTATACACCGCTTAATCCTCACTAGGGTCATGGGGGGCTGGAGTCTATCCCAGCTGACTCAGGGTGAAGGCAAGAGACACCCTGGACAGGTCACCAGTCTATCACAGGGCTACACTTAGAGACAGACAACCAAGCACACTCACATTCACACCTACAGACAATTTAAAATCACCAATTAACCTCAACATGTTTTTTGGAGGGCTGCAAGGTGGTGCAGTTGGTTAGCACCGTTGCCTCGTGGGGGCACCGGAATCTTTCTGCGTGGAGTCTCCATGTTCTCCCCGTGCAGCGTGGGTTCTCTCCAGGTTCTCTGGCTTCCTCCCACAGTCCAAAGACATGTTGAGGTTAATTGGTGATTCTAAATTTTCTGTAGGTGTGAATGTGAGTGTGCTTGGTTGTCTGTCTCTAAGTGTAGCCCTGTGATAGACTGGTGACCTGTCCAGGGTGTCTCCTGCCGTCGCCCTGAGTCGGCTGGGATAGACTCCAGCCCCCCATGACCCTTGTGAGGATTAAGGGGTGTTTTTGGACCCGGAGAGAACCCACGCTGCACGGGGAGACATGCAAACTCCACGCAGAAAGATCCCGGTGCCCCCACTGGGATGCGAACCGGTGACCTTCTTGCTGCGAGGCAACAGTGCTAACCACCGCGCCACCCTGCAGCTCTATAGGGTTCTGCTCCACCATTATGAACCCAGAGATGTATTTATGTAGGGACCGATAACACACATGCACAGTTAAGTTCTGGCTCGGTTTAAAGGCTATTGAACCACTGTTCCTTCACATGAATTAGTCAAATCTAACCACCCACACAATCAGATGAGGGACTTTATGAGCACTTCTACCATGTTGAGAATATTATCGGCCCTGGCAAATACTGTACATACGCGCACAAGTAGTTTGTGTTTTGAATGATTCAATTTGCTTATTTCTGCCGAGCGAGTGAAGCTGCATTCAAAACACTCCAAACACTCCAAAGCAAAGCTGCAGCGTAGACGGAGGTCAGGCTCATCAAACAGGTTCAGCTATAAAAATACAGCTCAGCAAGCTTTCATTTCCTGCAGGCATTGTGGATGAAGCACAAGATGTCCAAGTTTAGGAAGGCTGGCTCTGTAATGTTTCTTTGCAAATGCATCATAAATAAAGACACCGTGAAAAGAGTGTGTGATGAATGAAAGGGATGTTTTGCTGCCCTTTCATCGTTACCAGTTAATGGTAGGTTAGAAAAAAAAAATGTTGCTCCTGGCTAAGGTGGAATATTTCCTTGCGTGTTACTCAGTGCATGAGTTGGCAGTACGAATTAATCAATACAACCTAAATGTCAGTACGATGTTGCACGAACATTCAATTTGTTTTTATTGACTCTCTTGCGTGACAAATGGTGACTGGACCTTAAAGCGTGATAAAGAAGCTTTTAACCGGATTATGTCAAAATGCAAATATTCTGTTTCTTTACTCGGAGAAAAATATGTGTTCTCTGGCACCACAACACCTAATGAGGGAACATCTCTGGAATAATGGCGCTCCGTTCCTCGAGTAGCGTTCCAGAGACTTGGAGAATCGGCGCCAAGGCGTGCCGAAGCTGTTCTGGCAGCATGTGGTTGCCCAACACCTTACTGAGATTTTTTCTTGAATCTGAGAGAAACACAACGGAGAAACCGTGTGTTTGGAAACCAGCCCTCATGATACCTAAACAATATTTCCCTCTAATTAAAACAGACGAATTGTAAGCTGTTGGAGTGAAATTACGTGGTACACCAGCATCTCCCGCTCTGCAGCCTGTAGTCATTGGAGAAAGCTAACACACCCCAACGTCCTCGCAGCCACCATTAACCACCGCGTTTTCCATTAACCCCATGCTGAAGGAAGGAGCTGAAGCAACGCAGCCTGCAGCACTCTGTAGCTAAGTGGCAATAACGGCGCTCGCTATAATCAAGACGCGAGCCTTTTGTAGGGTGAATATTGTTTGATTCAATATGCGAGGCGGATTCTTAAACAACTTCTATTAGTGAATTCCAGCACATGACGTCCAGAGTCATCCCACGACTGAAGGGAGAAGCGGCTTGTTTGTGTTTTTTTCAGACAGAATATTACAACATTGCATCAGCCTTGCATGGGCTGCTTTAAAGGAAATCCAGTGTTTCCTCACAAAGAAGCTCTTTTTCTTTTAAGTGTAAAAAGAAGAAAAAAAAAAGGCACAGACAGCAGTTTCAGTGAAGCACTTGGAGCACTAAATCAATCAATCCAACTGTATTACTGTAATTAATCCTGCAACATAAAGCTTTATATGCTTAATTGAGTGCTAAGTAAACTCTTGAGATACTGAGGGAGGTCCGCGCAAAATACTTGCTGAGCGAACAGCGGCGGTGATAATGATCCTCGAGGACTTTTTTTTTTTTTTTAGCTACAGCGGCGTTTGGTTGTGCACATACTGAGCTTAATAATCGCAGCGAGGAACAAAGTCCCCAGGAAATTCTATAATGAATAATGTACACACACTATCTGTTTGAATAACCTTTGAGCTTTGAATTTTACCTTGAAATATGTATTCAAATGAGGTTCAGGACCCCTCTGTGTAGTGGTGTAAGGTTTCTTTTAGAGCAGCGTCACCTGAACACAACACAGGCTCCATGAGGTATTTCATAGAACAGAAATAACTGATTACAGATTCCGTGTCTTGGTAAATAATTCATCTTACAACAGAATAAATGATAAGCTATTTCCATAATGCTTATAACACAGTTGGAAATATCCTCCAACATTGCTGTGAGAACTCTGGTGAGATTTTAGGGATGCTTACGAGTTGGGTTGCAGGTTTTCGTCTGATTTTTAAGAGATTTCGTGCCGTGGTTAAGGTCTGATTTTCACATTTCAAACTGTAGATGATTCATCTTAAAAAAAGTAAAAGCAGTTATTCAAACTTGCATTTAACGTTCGTTTACATTCATGCACAGAGCAGATAATATAAGCTGATGCCATTGTTGCGCTGCTAAATACTTCCAGGCCTAAGCTCATTATCATAAGTGTTTCTGACTGAAAATAGGGATTATTAGACTCACCAGAGATAGCATTTATTATATATTGCAGCAGGCAAAGTATCTTAATGAAACGGAATTAACAACAGACAGCTTGAGGTCGCAAAAAGCTTCACTGTTTAAATAAAGTTGCTTTAATTGTTGGAAATGGGAGTTTGCCCTTAAAGGCTACATGCAGTTATATAGTCCCTATATACACATCAGTGTCGACAGTTACACAGACAGATAGATATCATGTATATCAGAATCAGAAAGGTTCCATTGCCAAGTAAGTTTTCACATACAAGAATCAGAATCAGCTTAAATGGCCGAATACGTACACAACATACAAGGAATTTGGTTTTGGCTGTTGGTGTCGCCCCAGGAATGTGCAGGATTAATAATAGAAATAGGAAAATTTTGAAAATACAATAAAATAAAATAACTACAGAAAGAAAAGAATCAAATAAAATACAATAAATATTACTAAAAAATAAAACAAAATAATAAGACACACAAGATTTTGCCCATCCGAGCAGAAAATATATATGTACGTTAGTGCAAAATAGAAGTGCAAACAACAGTTGTGGCTTGGAGTGGCTCAGATGTTCAGTAGGGTTATGGCAGTGGTTATTATGTCTGGTGGTTTTTGTCTGCAGGACTCTGTATGGCCTGCCGGAGGAGAGGAGGGAGAACAGTTTCTGACCAGGATGAGTGGAGTCTGTGATGATGTTCCCTGCCCTCTTCCTGGTTCTATTGGAGTACAGTTCCTGGATGGAGGACAGGGGGGCTCCCATGATCTTCTCAGGATGTGGGATGTGACTTACGCCCCATTTACATGTAGCAAAAACGGAGATATGTTGGGTCTTTGGTTTACATGAAAACGAAGCTACGAGTCAACGAAAACAATCATTTCTGAAAACTCCGGCCAAAGCGGAGATTTGGAAAAACTCTGTCTTTATGTTTGTATGTAGACGAGAGGAGCCGGAATTTGACATCACAGTATGCGACCATGTTTACAGTTTGGCTACTGTGATAGAAATGGATACTGTTAAAGCAGCTCTTGTTTTTACGTTTGCACAAACGCTTTTGGCCTGTTTGCATTTACATTCAGAAATGTTCGATGATGTCGGTCCAAACAAACAACCCTCGCGTCATTATCGTTGAAATAACAGGAAGTACTTTGTGCCATTCGTTGTTGTGTTTTTTCCAGGATTCTGATTGACTAGCATGGCTTTATGCGTCTCGTTACACTGCCCCCTATAGGTTTGACGTGCTCATAGCAGCTCTTAATGATGTTTGTGCAAATGAAGATCTTTTCTGAAAACAATCTGGTGTGAACGATGTTATTTTTGCAAACGTAGATCTGTTTTTGTGAATACTGGCTATGAGTAAACGTGGTCTTGGTGTCTTAGTGTCAGGGCCTTCATCTTCTCTCTGCCATTTGTTTTAGACTATAGTTGTACTCTCTAACCTTATGTACGATAAATATTATATGTACTGTGGATTTCTCCATCGCTGCGGTAGGTGTGTGTAAATGAAGCCGCGGGGAGCGTTCACATAAAAGTGGCTGACATATGAATGAACGTCATGTCTAAAACGGGCGATGTATGTAATATAAATCAATCACAACTTAGGACGTCATCTCGTCGAGATTTCTACGTGAGATCTGCCTGTTTGCCACTAATGAGGTTGACCAGACTTGGGTGTTGTTTTTAATAACTGCACTGTGTTTTGAAATCTGTGCACGACGTACTGGCATTGATTTTCCTACATACATTACATCATAATCATTTTATGAATTAAATATTTAATCAAGGTCTTTTGAATTTTTTGTTCTCTTTCTCATTTTTTGCTGTTTGTCTTTGACGTGCAAATTGCTGATTTAATTCACTTTAATGTGGAATTTATCCTTTCCACGTACCGCTGTTTAAAAGGTTTTCTTTAGGCGCGGCCCACAGATTCCCTACCTCGCCGGCGTGTCTTGGACCCCGTCTCTAATGAGTTGTCCCTGGTCTTTATAGCTGTATTCGAGAGCATGGTCTCCGTATGAAGAGTCTATCGATCCCTCCGCAAAGAAAGAGAGTCGTGTGGTAGAAAGCCATTAAAGTGTTGCTCGATTCACTCTGTAAATCAATGACACAGAGAGAGACGCAAACATTTCATGGAAACTAATCAGAGAGCAAGTAAGACTTGCATGGGCAGTGTGTGTGTGTGTGTGTGTGTGTGTGTGTGTGTCTGAACTACGGTTCCTGTTGTAGCCTGAGAATAATCTATAATGAAAAAAGAGTTAGTCATGTGGAGAGAATCGATTTTGCACCACGCCTTTACACCATGACGGTTATTGCAATGTGCACTTTTTATTTATTTCTTGTGTTAGAAATTGCATGTACTGTAAGGTTGTCTTTTATGTACACGGTTATGAGCGTGGAACATATGCCAGCTTATCCAGGGCCTATATATGCCTGATTGCATCTGCGTATTTGTGTGATTGTATGTGTGTGTGGGCTCAAACGTGTATGTGTGATCATATGTGAGTAGGCGTGTACATAAAGAAGAAAAGGTAATTGCTTCTAGCTTAATTCCTCCTTCCATCCATCCATATCAGAGTGCCATCCAACAGGAAAAAAAAAAAAAAAAGAAGGGCAGCTGGTGCGAAGAGTCGTTTGTCAGCCATGTTGAAATGTTCCTAATTGGATTTCCTTGGCAGCTGCATAGAATGGTCGGGAGCAGAGCCGAAGAGAGTGAAAGGAAAAATGAGACGAGTTAATTTAGTCTTCGCGGGACGAACTTTTCCCTTTGTGATTTAGCCCCATTTGAATATAAATGAAAGCCCACAAACTACGAAAAATGTTGTATCATATATGAACATTTTATCCACACCGAGTACTGGATTGGCAGAACTGTCCTGATATTATATATATTTTTGTTCCTTTAACTAACCTCTCTGCCCACAGACAGGTCGAGGCAACACATACTTGCTGGTCACGTTCAACATGACTAATTTTCCATCACTGTTATCGGGATCCAGACCTTGCATACCACCAGTCTAATCAATGACTGATTTGCCCGTCACGAGAACACAGTGAGGTGCGTGTGATAGAAGAACAGCTGTGATGCCCTGATTGAGGGATGCGAGCCAGCTTGCTTGACCTTCTCTCTTTTCCTGCAAAGTATAAAGTATAAACACGATCGATGATATCCGGTGTGAGTGAGACGTCCCGAGGTTTCAAGGCTTCTCGCTGGCTGGAGTCTAATTAAAATGTACAAAGCTGCTTCCCAAAAATTATGATCCGATACAACGGAACAGCATCTCATTCACGTCTTGAAAGAAACTTATTTCAGCCCTGACTATGACGGAGCAGGAAAGGATTCCATTTGCAAAGAACCACCAAGTCCGCATCAGGAGGCAGGACAGGATTCAGCAAAAGGACTTCCACCCCAGGAGACTGAGGGTGTACGTCTCATATGGCAACCTTTTTGGCACCACGGACTGGTTTTAAGCAAGAACATTTTCTATGGACCAGTCATCGCACACGTAACAAAAAATAATTGTTTTTTCAATTCAAAAATTTCATAAATGGATAAAGTTACTTGCTAAATACGTGTTTGCTTTTTCAGTATCGAGTCTCTCCCGCTTTCCAAAGAAGCTGAGATGTTTGTTTTTTTATTAATTTCGGCAACTGTTAGACTGACGGCTTCGTTTAACGGATCAAACTGAGAAACAAGCGCAATGTGACGGGAAGACGAGTTTGTCATTTTTCAAAATAAAACACCCTGCAGAGTCCGCTGGAGAAAAAAAATAAACCAATAAAATGTTTTTTTTTTCTCTCTTTCTGTGCGGCCCGGTACCAAATGACCCACAGCCTGGTGCCGGTCCACGGCCCGGTGGTTGGGGACCACCACTGCCATATGGGATGAATTTCTCTCACTTGTTTAGTTTCAGTTCAACCTGCATGGTTCGGTTTAGGAAAATGTCACACTCTGGATTACACCTTTACAGCAGTAACTACTTCATATAAACTTGGTTGAGTTCAAGCACAACCATCACTTTATTAAGTGGAGGAAAAAGGCCCAGTTTGGCTTAAAATGCAACCCTTTCCCAACATGTTTGCAGCTTCTCCTCCATTTTTTTTTAAATTAACAGGGTCCCACCCCAAAGGATAGCTGACAGGAGGCAACAATAAAAGGAAATAAATGAATGCCAAAGATAATTGATTTGAAACCTGCTACATAATGCAGCAGAAAATATATCTAATCTAGAGTTTAGCTGTATCGGGGCACCAAATTCAACTTCACAACTTACTTTAAAGCATTGAGATCTGTAATATTCTTGCATTTTTATTTTCCCCTGTAGGACCTTAATGACCAACATGCACTAAACAAATTTATATTGCTTTGGTCACTGTATGAGCTCCTTTTATCTCTCAATGGACTTTATAATATCCTCAAATGTTCCTTTTTTTTTTTCTTTTCTTTTCTTCCCTTTTACAACTCAAATCAATGCCAAGACCAAAGCCAAAGGGCAGAGAGTGCAAGTCCAAACAAACAAGACAATCTAACACAGACAGGAAGCCAGACAGATTAACAGCACCGGCATAATTAGCTCCTGAAGCTATGTGCGTTGTTTTATTATGCCTGCCAGTGGACAGGAACGCACACAGCGAGCTGCTGGGAGGAAAGGTATTCCGGTAAAATGGCTCAGCTTGGCGCTCTCATCTGAATTCTCTGGGTATTACTGTTATTGCTGTCTGAGTGGCTGATGAGAATTACTGTGTTTGGTTGCAGGGAAGATTGTCAGGCGTTCTCTGGTGGTGGTTTTACGGCTAAAGTTTCACAAAGTAAATAAAGTACTTCTGAAATGACACTGATTAACAAAATAAGAGTAGCGTTCTCATTCATTATTATTATTCACGATTCTAAAACTGTCTCAATCATCTCATGGCAATATCAGCTGCACACGGGGTTTATTTTTCTCATCGTTCCAGCCTCGTTGATGCGTTATGAATAGCTTGACAACAAACGAGAACATCTGTGAGGATATAAACAGTCAGTAAAACATATGGTTTTACAGTAAAAGGCGGTTATGAATGCTAAAATATTAACATGGAGTTATTAGCTTCAGCGTGATTAATGCCGTCCGAAATGAAATAAGCGGAGCGCGCTGCTCCGCTTTGCATCATGATCTTAGTTTACACTGTCGGTGCCTTTAGCACGGGCTCACTGCACGCTTATTACAGTACATTAATCACTGAATACAAGGTAAATTAATTAGAATATTACAGACGAACGGTCCAGATAGCTTTACAAACAAAGTGTTGGTACAATTTTAAGTTCAAGTTTGCGCATACAAGTGCAGCTCAAAACCCTTAACAGGAAAGCTGAGAAACACGTGACATAAATCTTCTGCTGTGTGGTTCCCATAGACTGTATAAAAGATGGACGTAGCTGCCATGACGTCACCCGTTGGTTTCTGCACTGAGAAAATGAAGCCAGGGTTTTGCTACTTCCTGGTTGACATCTTGGATTTTTGGAGCCAGTGACGCAAAAATCGCCGGAGGGGGGCGGAGCCATAGGAGCAGCGATTGGTCAGACGGATTGAGAGGCGGGGCCTCTCTGCCCCGCCCACATTTACCGTCTTCTGCTCGCTTCGTCTGCATCGTCGCTGCCGACTGTCAATCAAGCCAGCCACGCCCCTTGCCCCGCAAAATGTTGAAGATTTTTTAAAAATTCAGTATTGATTTATTTTCAGATTGGCCACCTGATCTCTGGATTTGACCATGAAAACTAATTTTTTTAAAAATCCTGAGCTGTAGGAATGCGGTATTTCGTGATCTGTGATCACTTCTTTTCCAATTCATTTCTATGGGAGCCAGGGCTTTTTGGAGCCAGGACTAGTGGACGTAGTGATACTGCAGGTTTTTGACACTTCCGGGTTGGCTTCATTTTTCAGGGCCGGTTGCTACGTCCATCTTTTATACAGTCTATGGTGGTACCACTTACCCTGTGATCACTAGGGGTGACTATTCACAGATCAGGTGGAGATAATTTCAGGGAGAGAAGATGAAAGAGCGTCACAAGGGATCTGAACGGGCAACAAACACGTTTCCCTCGTGTCACGTGAGCACACTGCGCGGCTGGACGTGGCCAAAGCAAATGTGAATGAAACGCCGGAGATGTTGAGGTTATTAGGATCTATTTCCAGTGCGAGGGATTAGCATAAAGAGGCGGGCAGCGTGCATACTGATGAAACTCTCTGGAGATCCGCGCACTATTCAAAGCTCCCACTCATATACTCAATCACAGTTTGAAATCAAAAGCAGAACTCTGAAACAGATTATTTATTTGACTGTCAGGTCTCATGTGGGCGGATGGAGTTTATGGAAATATGAAATGCAAAAGCTAACATTGTCAGTGGGTTACATACTGTATATTATTACTTCATACATTAAAAAAAAGCTGATTTAGTCGACTTCCATGCGGTATAGAGCGGAAAAAAGCTCCATTGCACGTTATTGCATGCCTCCCGTGCTCTCTGTACTTCAGAGAGGTTGGCTTCCAGTGTAATCTCCACGCATAGCTGAGAAGCCAATCTCTGACAGTAAAGTCAAATGCGGTTGATCACCAGAGTGAATTTGGGCAGCATATCTGCATAGGAGAAGTCTCTTTGCAAGTGGCAGGGTGCTTTTATTGGTTTTCTGCAGCAGTCAACAAAGAATGGATTTTCCGGATGTTGCCATCATATTGCAATCAGCGCACCCCGGGAACATGAGGCAGGCTTTCTAATTAGCTAGCGGCCTCATATCATCTTTCTTGATGCGCTGTTATTTCTCACGACTTTGTATAAGCCATATGTGCTCGTAAGTTTATTATGAATGATGGTTGATATTTCCTGGGTAATTTATTAAGGTCGTTATTTGATTATTCTGGACGGGAAAGTCTTATGAAAGCACGATAATATTACCCTTCGTGAGGCCATAAAACAAGACTGCTGCTTTATGTAGTTGCCTGATTAAATGTGCATTATCAGAGCATGGCTGTACTGAGCAACATCCTCTGTGTCTTGATCTGCTCATGATAACAAG
>NW_007578853.1:133356-138646 GCF_000690725.1 Stegastes partitus
TTTCACAGTATTTATAACTTGTTTTAATGTGATTCTCAACTGCTAACCAGCTTAACCCACTAATTTTTTTTGTGGCACAAGTCAATGTTAATCTCTCCATCCTGTCTGTGCAGAGAAATGCTAGCAGTGTTGTTAATGGCATCTTGAGTACAAAATTCCCATCATGCCAATTTCCTCTCAGTGGCCTCTCAATAGGTGATTATCATCCGTCTGCAATCCTCTCTTGAATCAGCGCTAGGCTGATGGCATGTTGGTGGGCTCAGTGAGGGAGAACTTGAGCCTCAGCAGAAACAGGGTTGTTATGAAGTAGATGCTGTTGCTATGTGCATTTCCAGGATATGGAAAAATACATGGGAGAGACGGGGGAGAACCTTCCACACAAGAAAGAACAAACATAAAAAACAATGTGGAAAGGAAACATCAGGACGACTCACAAGATCACAAAAACAAAAAACAGATCAGGTGAACCTAAAATCAGCCACATCAGACCACTGCAGAAGAAACAACCACCTCATGGACCGGGACAACGCAAAGATCATCGTTTCACAGAGCAACACATTTAAACGCTGGATCAAGGAGGCCAGAGAAATCAGGAGGCGAGCCAAAGACACCATGATGAGGGGCATTCATGCTGTCCCACACATGGGACGTTCTCCTGCAGAGACCACCAGGCGGCAGGAGGCGTGGCCTGTCGGGCAAATCTGACAGATCACCAGACGGGTCACGCCTCCAGGAAACTACCAGCTGAT
The DNA here is from genome assembly GCF_000690725.1 of Stegastes partitus. Classification (NCBI taxonomy): domain Eukaryota; kingdom Metazoa; phylum Chordata; class Actinopteri; family Pomacentridae; genus Stegastes; species Stegastes partitus. The sequence goes on from NW_007578853.1 coordinate 134,106, forward strand.
GACGACACGTCACCACAGACATCAGTGACGATTCTGAGGAAGACTGAAGTGACAGTCGAAACATGTCAAAGGTGAAAACAGCTCCTACCTAAAAAATACTCGTCTGATAAACAAAGAAACCTATAATCAGAGTAGACAATATGACCCTAATCACGCTATTCTCTTTCCAGTGTTTTAACACATGTCCGCCATAATCCTTGGGTTTGACAGACTTTGGAGCGTTATAATGCAGAGTAGACGGGTTTGGGCTTTGGCACTGGACATACCTCCAAATGAGCGAGACAAAAGAGATGTTGATGGATTTCCACAGGAAGCCCTCACACACTCCACCGCTGAACATCCAGGGACTCGACATCGAGAGGGTGAGGACCTACAAGTACCTGGGTGTTCACCTAAACAACAACCTGGACAGACAACACCGACTCTCTGTATGAGAAGGCTCGGTGTCGTTTATACCTGCTGAGGAGGCTTGCTTCATTTGGTATGTGCAGACCACTGCTGAGGACGTTCTACGGCACTGTGGTGGCATCAGTGGTCTCTTATGCAGTAGTATGCTGGGGAGGGGAGGGGGTGCTCTGAGTGTGATAAGAGCAGACTCAACAGACTGATGAAAAGAGCCAGCTCAGTCTGTGGCTGCCCCCTGGACTCCATAGAGGTGGTGGGAGAGAGGAGGGCACTGGCCAAACTGTCTGCCATCATAGGAAACACCTCCCAGCCTCTGCATCAGACTGTGAACTCCTTACGCAGTGCCTTCAACGACAGGCTGCTACACCCAAAGTGTAAGAAGGAACGTTTTCCGCAGGTCCTTCACCCCAACATCAGTCAGACTTCACAATGCTGCACTATAGACTCCACTGGCACCTCTGTTACTGCTGCACGTTTTTTTCCCCACCAACAAACACGTTCCACTATGTGCAACAACCATTACTACCTCATCGTTGTGTATACAGTCTTTTTAAAAAATAAACAAAAAAATCTTCTGTATATAATGTTTTTTTTTCTCTTGCAGTTTTTTGCACTGTGTGTTTCTGTTTCTTTTCCTACAGTTTGCACTGGGTGTTTCTAAATTAGTCTTGCATTGACTGTACACTCCTTTTTTTTTTTGGAGCTGTTGTAACGGTGAACTTTCCCCACTGTGGGATCAATAAAGTTTATCTTTATTGGCATTAATGCAAAGTCATGTACTGGACACTTACATTGGAAACCAAGAAAAGCCTGAAGCACTGAGTCTTAACATACTTCTTGGTCATAAATTCACTTTTGCACTGCAAATTTGCACAATCTGTTTGTTTTTTTTCAATGTAAATATTGTTATTGCTTAATTGTTGTTATTTTCTTTTTGGATGCTGCTGTGGTGTGTAAATTTCCCCCAATAAAAATTATTCTATTCTATTCTTACAGATAGTTATATAGTTTGCTCTAAAAATAATAATAACATTGCATTGTTTGATGCTCACAGTTTACCATTTAAATTTCAATCCTTTAAAATAAATAATATTTTGTATGTGGACTCAGTTTTCTGAATTTCTCCAAAGCCAGTTCACAGAGTCCCAAAAAAATAAAAAAATAAAAATGGAAAAGAATCAAAAATTGGCAAGTCACAAGTTCAAAGACCGCTCAGTACGGCGTCTTTGGCTTGTGTGGTTGGCTGGAGGCCCTTAGTTGCACAGAGACTGAGTCATGCCAACATATGCTGCCTTTTTCTGAGGAGGAGAAAAAAAAAAAAAAAGGATGAGACACGTTTAGTCATGAAAACAACTGCTGATACCTCCTTGGAATTCAGTCTGTAAATAAAGATGTGAGTAATGTTTTAAAATTGAGAGAAGAGCTCTTAATCCAGTCAAAAGAAAGCCCTGAAATATAGACGAGTAGAATGTGTTTTAGAGCAGTGCTGTATTTTCCTCAATACATTGCCTTGACAAAAAAATAACTACCTGTCTACCAACGATAAGAGGCAATGTGTGTTTGTTTGTTTGTTTTAATGAATGAAATGCTATATATATGACATTTACCAGAGCTGGAAGGAGGTGGTTGGGGTGGATGGTGGGCACATGGAGCCCACAGTTTTTATAGATTCCTCACGTCTGTCTGAAGTTAAGTCAAACTTACTTTATTGTCAGTTCTGCTACACACATACAGAGAACTGAAATTGCGTTTCTCTTGAACCCTCATTTTAAGAAAAACAGTCGCAAAAATATACATATGAAAAAATATTTAAGAAAAACATATAATAAGCTACAAAATATACACTCTAAACATACAATAGGCTAAAAAAAATAGACAATCTGACCATATAATAAGCTAAAAATATAAGTAAACACAAAAGAGAACAGAAGAATCTGCAGAAGGCAAATATTAAGACTGTAGTTCTGAATTGGATGTGTATATATAAAACAAATGTGCAGTGAAAACAGTGTAAATGACGCAATATGAAATTATTGACAGTGCAGTAAACAGTGCAGTAAACTAGATTATTATGCTGTAAAGTGGCTCAGCATCAGGCCGTCCTTGTGCTGCTTTGACTCCGATTTAGCCAGAAAAGTAATTTGGTTGTGGAAAGATTTATGGATTTGGTTAAATGTTGTAAATGTGGTGTATTAGGGGCACTGAGGACTATGGACTAAACATAACCAGAAAAACTGTGAAAATGCTCTCGTCTCACAATGATGAAACATTTTACTGACACTTAACATTTCTGCAAAGGCTTGATTGTCATATGCAGCAATAATATCAAAATTCTTATAAGGTTGTGTCAATTAGCTGTGCACAAACAGAACTTTAAGGAGATAGCATCGTCCCTTCAGGGGTAAACTAAACAATCACTCTATAAGTCAGAGAGCACCGCTGAGGCTTGTAAGCATCATACACAAACTGGTTCAGAAGGAATCCGGAGCACTGAGTGTTTAATGTGAGACAGCTAGTCAGGCGAGATCTGCGCCTGATGTGTTTGATCTCTGCTACTACTACGGTAGCACCTGTCAAGGTGTAGGAGGAAGCAAGTGAACAGTCGGTTCTCCAAATCGATGTGCTGGAGGAAGAAAAAAAAAAAAATGGGCAAGAGTAAGAATCTGAGTGACTTTGACAAGAACCAAATTGCAACGGACGACTGGGTCAGACCGTTTCCAAAACGGCAGGTCTTGTGGGATGTTCCTATATGCGGTGGTTAGTACGTATGAAAAGTGATCCCAGCAAGGACGACCGGTGACCCGGCAACAAGATCATGAGCTCTGAATGTTCTCTGATACGCGGAGGGATCGAAGACTTGACCGCGTGGTCCAATCCCATAAAAGAGCTAGTGCAGCTCAAACTCTTGACAACTTTAATGTTGGCTCTGATCGAAAGGTGTCAGAACACACAGAGCATCAGAGGCTGCTGTGTATAGGGGCTGCAGACTGGTCAGAGTGCTCATATCGACTCCTGGCCACTGCCTCAAGGCCTACGATGGATATGTGAGCTTCAGAACTGGACCATAGAGCAATGGATGAACGTGCTCTGGTCTGATGAACTACATTTTCTGTTCCATCATGTGGAAGGCCGGGTGCGTGTGTTTCATTTACCTGCAGACCACATACGCTGTTTCATAGCAATGGTATTTCCTAATGGTGGTGCCCTTTTCCAGCAGGATGACGCCCCCTGCATGACATTGCAACCATTGTTGAGGAATGGTTTAATGAACGTGACAAAAAGGTTTTGACTCCAGATCTCAGTGTGATTGAGCAAACGTAGCATGTGCTGGAAAAACGAGTCCAACCCCCGGAGCCCACACCTCCCAGTTTCCAGGAGTCAAGGATCCACTCCTAACGTCTCGGTGCCTGACGCCACAGCATAACTTCAGAAGTCTGTGAAGCCAATCCCTCGGCTCAGAGCTGTTTCGGCAGCACGAGAGCAACTAACGTAATATTAGATAGCAACCTGAAATCATTGATTCATGTCAGATGCTTCAAATCTGTCTGTGATATGAATCATTTAAAATAAAAAAAGTAAAACACAAAAGAAAACAGATCATACCAGCTGGAATCCCACTTGTAAATTAAGATGTCTGAGTGATGTTTTCTGAAACGTGAGAAGCTCTCAAGCCCCCCAAAAAAATCTCTCAAGTCCAGCATATATAAAACCTGTTTGCTCTTTGAAAGGGTAAAAAGTCCTTCACTGTATTTCGAGGTGTAAAGCTGAGGTTCCCAAGGCACACAGCCACGCATGGATCAAATCAATATGTCTGAAGCTATTCTACGGTTAAGCATTAATTTGAAATTGAAATTTCGTCCACTGCCAGGTCAGTCTGAACGATGCCCAAATCAACCTAATGAATAAAGTCTCCCCTCCTCTGTCAGTCAGCCGACTCTCACCCCACATGCACTCCCTCTCTTTATCATTCCATCAGATCCAAAACACATCTGTCTGCTCCCTCCTGTCACTCGCTATGTGCTTCATTGCCACAACCTTCAGGTATTTCTTGCCGGCGGTTTCCTGACCTTTGTCCTGTTGTGTAAATCTGTCTGTTTTGCTTCATCGTCTGCAGCTGGATCCTCTTTTCTGTGACC
>NW_007578853.1:140246-149359 GCF_000690725.1 Stegastes partitus
AGGAGTAAAGCATATCCTCCCAGGAAAACGAACTGCCAGCAATGAAGAAAACAAGAGACAATAGAGACCGAAAAAGAAGCGAAACAGTTTGGCAAGAGGTAGATAGAAACCTGACGTCAACGACCGTGTTTGTGTGAATATTTGCATGTGTGAGTGTTACGGAAGCAGCTTGGCGGTACATTAATCATATATGAAACACTTCCACAATTATACAGTGCCTCGGTGTAATTCTAATTATCCAGTCGAGGACAGCAACGACTCACCAGTTCGCCGCAGGGCTGAAATCAAAGACGACTCCGAGAGAGAGGCAAGAGGAAGTAATGAGGGAACGAAGGGGAAAAAAAAAAAAAAAGGCAGGCGAGCAGAAGAAGAAGAAGAAGAAGAAGAAGAGGAACAAGAAGAAGAATCTCACCAAGAAAACAACGTGTTAGTTAAATGTTAATTAACCAGCGACAAAAAAGCAGCACATAGGGCAGCGCATTATGAAAGCAAGGATGAAAGAAGGAGGATGTATTCAGAAACGGGGAGAAAATGAGCGAGTGCATTCACAACAAATACATGAAGGTGTAGGGGAAGTGAAGGCAGTGGGGAGGCTTAAGGATTAACCTATTAACGCAGCAGGTTTGTCATGCTGTAAGCCTCTTAGGAGGACCTTTCCAAGCCGAGAGGCGGTGAGAATGTCAATTTAGGCACTTTCTCTGCTGGTAATTACGCTCTATCTCTGAGCTAACGGCTTATTTTGCATGCGGACAGACAAGGGGAAAAAAATATTAAAAAGAAAAGATATTCAGGCGGAGGACACAGAGGAGAGAAAGGCAGGCGGCTGGTTAATGCACTGACGAATGTTGTAAATGTGCAGGATATTAGTCGATACATTACAGAACTAGTTCTTTTTGCAGCCATTGAATTGTTAAATATGATCTCATCTTGAAGAACATTTGAAGCTCAAAAACTAAATAAAAACCCAAGACCGCTCATGAAAGATTTCTATATTTGTCTTATATTCTGCTTCTAAATTTGCAGCACTGCTTCAACTTGCAAACATGATAAAAAAAAATAAATAAATAATGCAGCCTTTATTCCCTGAAAAAGCAGGAAATGGGAAGTAAAGAAAGACTCTATTGTACCTTCAAAGTACCTTCAAAACGTACGAATTCTAAAATCTCTTTTTGATCCCGTTGTTCGTCGGCCGTGTTTTGGCTCAGGGTCAGAATGAGTCGACGCAAATTAGAAGGCCACATCAATGAGAATTTTATACAAGATATTCTTCAAAATGTACCTCAATGGTGATGCAAGCGTAAGGAAATATATCAATTACTTACATTTTTGTTTGATAAATTCATTCTTTCCACTTTTTTTTTTTTTTTAACGCCAGAGGCAGTCATTGTTTCCTAACCGGATTCTGAAAGGGCTTAAGTTAAAAGTTCCCTTTGTTCATTTCTTTGTATTTGACCTGCAATGCTGATTAAAAGGGCACATCAGAACCAGGAGCCAAGAAATCCTGTTGTTTAAGTCCTTGTATGGACCAAGCACCAAAAACAGGTGATCCCTAAAGTCCTCTAATCATCTTTCAGTCTTGGTAAACAGGTACATCAGACATGAGCCAGAAGTGGGCAGATTCATTTCCTCTCATCGGCTGTGCTCCCAATCACGCTGTCTGTCTTCTGACGTGAAGCACATCCCACAGCTGGTCCCACAAAGTACTGTTTCATGTAGTATTGGGACGTGATGCTTTGTCAATCGCGCCTTAAACTTTGACCGTCACAGTTGAACTGATAACATGAGCTCTCATCTTTGTCTGTCTGTGTGCTCTCAGCGACTAAGGCTTGTTTGGGCAAAGGATTGTGGGTAACAACGGTCAGAAAAGCATGCAGGCTTACAAACTGCAAAATCTGACCTCTTGTAGGCACATTGCATTTGACAAACTATGTTTTAGGACACTAAAGCTACACAGCACAGGCTCTATGGTATGACAGTGTGGACAATGGAAAGCACTCAGTATACATATGATGGTTCGCCACAGTTCCTCTCCACCAGTCGCACAGCCTCAGGGCATGATGGGAAAGGCCTGACTCTCACCCGATCAAACAGATGATTGGTTTAGAGCAGGGGTGTCGAACTCCGGTCCTCGAGGGCCGCAATCCAGCAAGTTTCCCTCTTCCAACACACCTGATTCAGATGATCAGCTCATCATCAAGCTCTGCAGAAGCCTGATAACGATCCTGATCATGTGAATCAGGTGTGTTGGAAGAAGGAAACATCTAAAACTTGCAGGATTGCGGCCCTCGAGGACCGGAGTTCGACACCCCTGGTTTAGAGGCTGGTTCAACAACATGACAGTTCATTTTCTGAACTAGAAACTTTTGAATTTAATTGTCACATTTTGAAGGTTTATCATGGATTAGAATACATGTGTGGTTAATGGTGGCGTTTATCTGTCAGGAGGGCTGAAAACATTCAGACTGTAGATCACAAACTGCAGACGACGTGTAATTTTAGGCTATTGTATGTTAGCATTAGACTGATTTCAAGTATCTGTCACACACACAAGAAAAACATCTGTTAAGGGATGTGAGGATTACGTCTACACCAGTACGAATGAAAGCTATTATCTTGTGTTCCTTTCTACTCCATTTAATTATCACTGTTTTCAATGCATTTATTGGCAGAGTGGCAGGTCTGCTCAGCTGATTTATATTCAAACTGATCTGATGCTGATTTACATGAGTGAAACTGATATTAAACCATGACCAGGGATCACAAATCGTCTATTATATAGCAAGCTATAGATGCCCAGGTCTCTGCTAGGATGGATCTGATCGTACTTTAACACATTGTTTTGTTTCTGCATTGTTTTACCTGTAGTCTCTGTTCATTGCAGATCCACCTAAAGAGAAATAACTCCCCGTCTTTCCAGTCACATCCGTCACCTCACCAGTTCCCTAATTAGGTCCCTCAGTCTGTATGCCAGCCCACTTCCACTCATTTCCAGCCAGATCTTCTTTCGTACTCCAGCCTTGGTACCTGCTTTTTCGGATCAGCCTGTTTTGACTTTGTACTTCTTGTCTGCCTGCTGCCTGCTGACGTCATGTCTCGCCGTTCTCCTTTGCCTGATTCTGTCACGGCGCCGTCACTCGGCTCTCTGTTCCTCGAGCTTCCTGCCTTTTGTCCCCGTTTGTCCTCTTCCAGTTTTCCAGCGTCTGTTTGTCGGCCAGCTCTCTTCATAGCACCTGCTCCCTTGTGTAATCCCCCCGTCTAACCAGCAACTTCCTTGCACTTCAGATGCAAGTTTTGCTCCGACAACCAAGCTTCTGTCTGCAACTCATGCCACGATCAAACCCTCTGTCTGTCAGCCACCTACCAAACCACATGCTACTAAGATGTTACAGATTTCCCAAATCAGCCGTTTTCAGGAAACAGACCTTTATTGCCTGGATTCCCTCCTCTGGTTTCTCCCTTCATCACACCGACTGTTTTATAATAAACTTCCCACCATTTCTGAGTTCTCTGTTGAGATTCAGCACATTTATGAACCACAGCAGATTCAGGCTGCATTGCCTTTTAGTGAAAGCGAGCCGTGACACTGATAAATAAACGCACTTTTAAATAATTTTGTCACTTTAAAAATCTGACAAATTTTGCCGTGTAGTATTTTTGTTGCACAAATTTCACCGAGAAATCCAGCGAACGGCCCTGAAACCGGCTTCGTTTATTTAATATACTGTGTTGATGCGCACTTAATAAGCTGTCAGGTAACTGCAGTCTGAAGAGTGCACTTCAACTTGATTAATAATTCTGTCGGCGTGCTGAGATATCAAATCAGATTTTTAGTAAAGCGGGCTTCTTTAACCCATCATATCTGGTGTCACTGGATTGTTTGGAATTGGTGGCGAGCCGAATGAAGATTTATGAACCTGGCACCGTCAAAGTTTATTGCTTTTAAAAGTTCATTACTGCTGTGCTTTTCCAGGCGAATCACCCGCAGGATTTGACTGATCGGAGTCTGGACCGTCCTCTAACTTCTCTTAAGACTTCTGAGTTAGGATTCAGACGAAATCCTTGAACTTAAATCACTGTATGTTAGTGTTCTCGTGGATTAATCGTAGCAACTGCTTGAGTTCCTTGAAGACGTTCCACCTCTCATCCAAGAGGCTTCATCAGTTCTGACTGACTAGTTGGGAGTTCCAGATGCTGATATCCTAAAGGAGCCATTAACACCTGAGTTTCAGTTTCAATTGGGGGTTTGTTGCTCCTCCCCCTCGTTATATGAGTCGTTAGTGCTCCCCCTGCCACAATGGAGTTCGTTGTGGCTATAGGTGTAAATGTGGATTCATCTTCCTGGGGAGAGATCTTAGGACTGAGTTGGAAACAGGTGAGATGTGACGCCTCAGACCTCCACCTCTGTTGAGTGATGGTCTTTCCAGTTTGACATAGATGGCTTCTTTCACCTCTTCCCAGGAAGATGAAACTAATCAGTCAGAACTGATGAAGCCTCTTGGATGAGAGGTGAAACGTCTCCAAGGAACTCAAGCAGTTGCTACGATTAATCCACGAGAACAACCACGACCTGGATGATTCACAGACATGCATGTTAGTAAAAGACAGCAATGGGCATTCACAGAGCAGCTCGCTTCATTATTTCCTCAGCAAACACGTAAGTAGAGTCAGAGAAATGTCAGGTAATATGCCAGACGTTACTGTAAACCCAGCTGGAGTAACATTCAGTTCAGCCTCTAGTAGGAAGAAGTTGCTTATCAACCCCAGAGTCAACACTGAACCACCTCTCCAGCAAACTTTTTAAGCCACATCAGTGTACACTCATCCCAAAGAGCACTGATGATATTGTCCTGCTAAATATACACGCATCACATTTACATATCGTGTTTATTTGTAGTTTAATGTTTGCATAATGTCTCAAATGTAATGCAGCATTTGCATTCTGCTTTAGTTGATATTGTTTCGTGCATAATTTTTTTGCACTTCCACTGAGTCATGTAAAACACAATCTTCTGTTCTCTACAAACAAAAGCCGCTGCTGATTCTGATTGCAGTTAATCACGGTACGGCTCCTGTATCATCACATATAGGGGAAATCTAAGTCATTCTGACTGGCTGGCCTTTAGATAATAGCATAATAAGTTCATGACGTTTGGGGAATTTATAGTGTGAATAACGCAGCTGAAGACATTTTGTAGCTTTTTATGTGGTTAAATATCTTTTGTCTGTTTCATGCAGCACCTTTATTCTGTGTTTTATCTTTAATAGCTGTAACAAAACTTATTAGGTGCAGGAGAGAGACAAATTTAAGGTTCACCTGGACACCATGAACTTCTAACTGCTTCTTCGAGTCTCTAAAACTCCACTGGAGGAACAAACCCATTTTTCTACATTTAGGATTTTGGGGTATTTTTATGTCTTTATCAAAAAACTAACAAGGGAAAGAAGACAGGACATGTTGGGAAAAAGAGGGGCAACAATATGCAACCAAAAACAGACCCAAACTGGAGACTTGTGGTGTTTGCCTTCAAGGGTTTATGTCCATCTGGTATGTTTGCCATAAATGTGGCTACTGGGTGATTAGACTGATTTTTACATGATTTATTGTAAACACTTAAGGACATTTGCGGATATGTTCCATCTGATGGAGTCGCCCTGCAACAACTCAGACAGCAGTTTCATCGCCCATTTGTTTACATATGGGAGGCAGATTTTCTTGTAGCTTACCATCTAATTGTAATGGCAGCTTAAACCATAGACTACTACAAAGAGAGGTCATCATATTCAGTTTGATGAGTTCATCGATGAGGTTTGGAGTTGAGAAGAAGCAACAATTGAATTTTTAATTAAATTTTATCTATATAGCGCAGTTCACAACATAGGGCTGCAAGGTGGTTCAGTGGTTAGCATCGTTGCCTCGCATCAAGAAGGTCACCAGTTCGCGTCCAGGTGAGGACACCTGGGATCTTTCTGCATGGAGTCTCCATGTTCTCCCCGTGCAGCGTGGGTTCTCTCCGGGTTCTCCGGCTTCCTCCCACACAGTCCAAAAACATGTTAAGGTTAATTGGTGATTCTAAATTGACCGTAGGTGTGAATGTGAGTGTGCTTGGTTGTCTGTCTCTAAGTGTAGCCCTGTGATAGACTGGTGACCTGTCCAGGTGAACCTGCCTTCACCCTAAGTCAGCTGGGATAGACTCCAGCCCCCCACGACCCTGGTGAGGATTAAGCGGTGTATAGATAATGGATGGATGGATGGAGTTCACAGCATATGTCATCTCACAGCGCTTAACATGGTCAGGTGAAAACCGTACGAATTTAAACAGAGAACCCAACAATCCAAAGTTGCCTTTGGACTTCCTCTGAGCAAGCGGTCGGCAACGGTGGGAAAGAGCCAAAAAATCCCCCCCAGTGGGAGGCGGACAAAAAACCTCCAACAGAACCAGGCTCAAGAAAGGCGGCCATCTGCCTCGACCAGTTGGGGTGAGAGATGGGATGAGGGGGTGGGGATAGCACGATAGCAAATGGAGAGGAAGCAATAGAGAACATTAAATATTTTGGGGGTTGGTGAGGCCAGTAGCTGCAGAGCAGACATAAAGCTCCAGATCCACAGAGAGAACAAGCACAACAGGATCTCCTCAAAGACAGCAAACTTTGGGAAACTGGTGGTAACTTTAGCTGCAAAGAGAGGGACATGTTGACGGCAGACAGGGAAAATCTCTGCCTTTATTCAAACTGTGTAAATACAACAAATAAATTGGTGGCTTTGACCATCACTTCTACCTTGAAGATGGTGCGTGACCTCCTCAAAACGCCCCAGAGGGTCATCCTAGGTAAGGTACTTCTACTGCTCTATATTTCATTAGCTGCCCTCCAGTATGAGGCTCACACTGAAAGCTACCCACAGCCTCACACATGCAGGATGAATATGCCACTGACTTAATGCAGGGTTACTAATGCGCATATCTATTGTATAAACATATGTATAATATATGGAGGTATTGGAACCATTTAGGTTTAAATATGTAACAGGACTGATACCATAGATTAGTTATGGTTGGTCTCCTTTTTTTCTGCACATTTGTGATAAAGACAAAATTGCAAACAGGTTTGTGTGGTTTTATTATTCTTGCTGAGCTTAATGGTATTCTTGTCTCCTGTGGATAAGTTAACTAGTACCGAATCCCCGCTTAGTTTTATAAATGAGACTCCTGGCCTGCTCTTGTGTGAATGGACAGACCCTGCAAGCTCCTTCGAGACCTCATCTATTTTTCATAGTTAGATAAACCTGCCTAGTTCTGCCATGTAAATATTTCATCTTTCCTTTATCGCGCTATCTCTCAGGGCAGCTCCCCCTTAACTTCTATTAGGCTCTGATCTTGTCTCAGTCTCAGTCGCTTTCTCTGCCTCTCTATCTCTTGCTCACTAAAAAATACAAAAACTCACATTTTCTCTCTCGTGGTATCACAGTTTCACTCTCATACACAGATTTGATATTTTGTCAGGCCGATAGGGCAGACTTCTTATTTGGCGAGACACTGAAATGGAATTTAAGTCATTTTCACAACTTTTATCAAACTTGGAGAACACGGACCATCAAGCACCCCTTATGATTACCTGGATTTGACAAAAACTCACTATCTTGCAGGTCAGGAAACACATTAGAACAACAGCATTACCTATTATGGGGTTACAATTGAATTAATGATAAATAAATGATTTTATCCTCCTATAATTTTCTGTCTATCAGGTACAGTCGTCACACCAGACATCCACCAAACAATGTCAGATTTAAGCAAAGTGTCAGGGCAACTTGGACACACCTGCTTTTCTGGGACATGGACTGGCTTCAGACCACCAGTTCCACCAATCCAGCTGGATATGGGCAACTTGACACAGAATGGACTCAGCAATTAGATACTGATGCATGAAACAGCCTAAAACCGGAAGTTGATTGTCGGTGGGCTGCGACCGTTTGGCACGTACTACTCTGCTACGATCTACTCCTACTATGTGAGCATTACCGCTCTGTTATGCGAGAGTAAAAAGCTTTGAGCCTCATTTGCTGTGTGGATGCATTGTGAGCCAAACAATAGGGTACAAAATGTGAAATATGAACTTAGAATCAGCGTAGATGTCAGAGTTTCATGTCCGTGTTCAATTTAGTGTCTTAAGTTTTTCTCCTTGTAATTTGGCCATAAGGAATTACTATAATTCTGATATGGCCTGGTCACCACGAGGTCAAAGGTGCCTTCCACAACCAGACTCTTCTGCGCAATGCTGCAGAACAGTCTGACTGTATCCATTATTATTTTTGTTATAATGATAAAAAAAAAAAAAAAAAAAACTCTCTGGCTTGATTAGAATTCTTTACATTTTTCGTCACAATCGTCTTGGGCGGTGCTAAGTCCTGGATGCAGCAACAACATTCCATCGAACATCATCATCGTAGCGGTACCTGACTCTGCCAATCTCCTATCCATCCATTATCTATACACCACTTAATCCTCACTAGGGTTGCATTCTGGAGAGTCTACACTCTACACTTAGAGACAGACAACCAAGCACACTCACATTCACACCTACAGACAATTTAGAATCACCAATTAAACTCAACATGTTTTTGGACTGTGTGGGAGGAAGCCGGAGAACCCAGAGACAACCCACGCTGCACGGGGAGAACATGGAGACTCCACACAGAAAGATCCCAGGTGTGCTCACTCGAACCAACACCCTTCTTGCTGCGAGGCAACGGTGCTCACCACCGCGCCACCTTGCAGTCCGGCCTATCTCCTAGGTAATCAGAAAAATTAGTGAAGCATGAGGCGGACCATGCAAAAGTTTTTGAACATTTTTATGACCGCATCCACCCGTCACTCATGGTGGCCATGCCCTGAGTTATGAATAACTTAAGGACCTTAATACAATTTAAACAGGCAAGATATCTAAAAATCCATTCTCCACACAGCTGAAATGGCTATAGAGTCCCAAACCAGCCTTTAAGTATGTTCATTTCTGCGATAAAGTTGGGCGATCGACTCATTTTAGGAGCCTGTACTGCAGTATTTGGCAAATCCATTTTTAATATACTTTCAATATGCTTCAACTTTGAACCAGAG
>NW_007578853.1:151403-162627 GCF_000690725.1 Stegastes partitus
AGGTGACATCACTCGATCTAATAATTACAGATCTTACCATCCCGTGAGTTCTTCCTGTTTAATGTAATTTACTCAATATTCTTTTGGTTTGATCTTTTCACACATCCAGAGCTTCTAACCTTTATCCATCCTGAGCAAAACCATTTTTTATTTCCCTCAGCCTCACACTAAAGTTTAAGTGATTTTGGTCACGCCTTGTCTGCACAAGATTTATTCTCAAAGTAAGCACATCTGTACCACAGCAGCAGCAGCTGCACCCTTTGTCAGTGTCTCTGTATGCATTCGCAGTACAGCAGAGTTCTCACACACTGACTGTCAGCTTTTGACACGCAAAAGTCAAAAGAAAAATGATCTGAAAGCCTCTGGTTTCAGTGCACATGAGTGGGCCGTGATGTTTGCTGAGAAGTGGCTGTAACAAAATGCAGCACGGCCTTTTGTGGCAAATCATGGCGTGATCTGGAGGTCCTTCAGTCCTGAATAGAGTCTGATTAGAGCTGTGCTTTAAAGACTTGAGATTGACAATAATAGTTTGCTCAGAGAAACAATTCTGTCTGGACGACTCATTTTAAAAATGCATTTGCACATATTTACTGTAAACAGGGAGCTACAGTGGAAACCAGCTGTTCTGGAGGAGACTGGCATCCCTGCAGCTGTTAGAAAGGGTTTAGACGGCCAAGAGTTGCGCACGTCAGTCATTTCAGTCAAATCATCACTCTGGCACAGGAGGTGTGCAGCAAAAAACACTGCTCACGGCAGAGCTGCTGCCTCGCTACAGTCCAACAACACGATCCCAGCGTGCACACTGTAGCGCTGTGCACAACCAAGTGGTGAGCTCACAAGACAGAGTGAGTGACTGATTTTATGGTGTATAGACATAAAAAAAAAAGAATCCCACTAAATTACATTAATACAGATTTAAACTATCATAAAGACCAGAAACACACAACCACAAATAAAAGAAGAACACCTCCATCAAAACAAGTCCAACAGGGTTCATTTGATGTGTCACTTTGGATTTAATTACAGCTCTTTAATAAATAGCTCCTAACCTGACATCTAGCAGCTCATTGGTCTGTTAACATCTGGATATGAAGTAGTAGGCGGTTCTTCAACAACAGCTTAAAAAAACCAGCGTCCGACTACATTATTAACTCACATAAACAAGCTATAGTAATGCTAAGCTGTAGCGTTGCTATCTGTGAACACAAGCGTGCCCATATATTGACATACGATGCAGCTTTTGTTCTTCTACTCTGACGTGCACCAGCAGCAGTCTAATAATTTTCTCACAACCAGCACGAGTTTGAGTGCATTTAATTAATAAATACCGTACAATTTTCTTATATTCATTAGTCTAAATGCTGTACCGAGCTGATATAATCAAAATGACATGGCATTAGGGCTGAACAATCAATCAGTTATAGAACGAAATCACAGCTGGCCACCATGCGGTTAGCAAATCACAATGGCTGCAATTAAGCACAGATTTAATTTGAGTAGATTTAAAATTCAGCGATTATATTTCCTCGTACATTCATCGTACACTACGTGGCTGTGATTCGTCTGACAGAGGTCCAGATTCATGATTTAATGTCAACATCGTGGGCATGTTGCAGTCTCTTGTTGTGATTGTGTGCCATCCTGCTTGTGCGACGATCACACACATTGAGATTCATTTTAGAATAAAATAGAATACTTATGGAAATTTACACGCCACAGCAGCATCCAAAAATATAGAAAGTACAAGAAAAGAACGATAAGTAATATGCATCCTTGTGTCCGCACACAGCAGGTCCAAGGCTCCACCGTCTCCGGTTGGGCAATCCACACACTGGCTGAATGTGGGGAGAGTGGTAGAGAGCGATGTATGGTTAAAGTCTCCTGAGATGACCATCAGAGACTGAGGGTGTGATGTTTGCAGCTGGGACACTGAACTATGGATGAGTTTACAGGCTAGCAGCAGCATCAGCCGAGGGAGGGATGTAAATTACAATCTCTAGGACGTGCGAAAACTCCCTCGGCAGGTGAAACCAACCGCCAGCAGTTCGACATCCTTTGTGCAGCGCCGCTCTTCAATGCTAACCTGCCAGCATTACACCATCTCTCATGGACATACACAGTGAGTCCCCATTTTTAAATTTCAAATCTATTGCAAAATGAAAAGCGAACTGAAGCTTTAAAAAAAAGAAAAAGATATTGCAAATCAAATATCTGTCAGAAAAAAAATCAATGACATGGGGAGCTCCTCCACATAAAGGTCAAAAGCCTTGTTCCGTACTACAAACATGTAAAAACCGCTGCGACCAGCTCCGCAGCCCATATGCCAGAAGATACCAAACAGCCTGCTCGGGAGCTTCGGGGCTCTCCAGATTTGTTCATGTACCAGTGTGAGACAGCAGGCTCAGCGCATCCCTGCTGCCTGCAGTTGCTGATTTTACAGAATCTGGTTCGTGCCGATGGTTTACCTCTGACAAATGTACGAATGCAGCATGTAGCAGAAAACACATTTTTGGTAAAATATCACAATTTTAAGCGTAGATTCGGTCACGTTTTCCAATGAGTGGACAAACAACCAGAAAAACCCAATGATTCTTTTTGGGTTTTTGTTTTGCTGGGATGAACTGTGCCAGTTTTATGCTTTTTAAATCCATGGGTGGGTTTTAGAGCTCAGTGAGTCAAATAACAAACACTTATCATCGCCACGTTATATATTTCTGCTACTTTCATGATTCAGCATGCATAGAAATCTGTAAAGTTTTGTTATTTGTAACATAAATACACTTACACATAGGATGATGAAGCACATTATTATATATATTTTCACTCAATACTAGCAAATCATGGGAACACCCAAATACATGGTGTTTTAGAAGTTAAAATCCAGGATATTCAAGCCTGAACCATGAAATAATTGCCAGAAAATGTGATTTTTTGTGTGTGTTTATTGAACCTTCTGCTAAAAAATAATGTGCAAAATGTGCAAAATATGAGTTTTGTTTTGCATAATTTTTGCAACATCCGGCATTTTTGGTGCATGAATGACTGATCCATGGTGTGTTATCTGTGTGTCTGACACTACATCAGGTTTTTCAGGGAAAAAAAGGATCACACTGATGATGTAGAGGTCTCATGAACTCAAATCTGAAACACTTACAGGGTTGAGGGGGGAAAAAACAAAACACTTGTACATCCTGGCATCAGCCTGGCAGCACAATCTATATATATGTTTCTTTAAGCTCTCCATGTTCTTTATTTCCTGTCCTCAAAGGTTTTTTACCAGCAAGCCTGCAATACAACACTGCAGCTCCTTTCATTTTCTTTAAACACATTTCTATTTTCCCTTGCGTCATTCAGCTCCTTCCTGATGCCACTTTTCATTTTCGGGCTTTGTTTTTTTTAAGCCATAGCACTCCCGCTATCTCCTTCAGCCATTCATATAATGACATAATCAGAATAACAGGAGGTCATTGCAAGGATAACATGTAGACCGTAGCCTGCGGCGTCGAGGCTGGTGGGGCATTTCTTTTACTGTGCTGGTACAGTGAACGTGTAGCACAGGCTGAGCTCTGACAGTGATGCTGTTTAGCACAATCATCTGCCCTCAGGGCCAGAGGTCTGTCCGCATTATGGTGAAGTGGTGAACGCAGGCCAAGAGCAGCGTGTGTGTGTGTGTGTGTGTGTGTGTGTGTGTGTGTGCATGTACGAGTCTGCATTTAAATTTCTTCTTGTATGTGGAAGTGTCCATTGTGTTGGAAAATGCATATTTATGTGTTGCATCTCATCATGTGTGCATACAGGAGCTGCTCTCCTTCAGTCCTGTGCAAAAAGGCACTTCACCAAACTGAAAAGCAAGGATTGGGTGCAGCCTGTTATCAGTTTTAAAAATCGTAATCAAATCAGGTTTGTTGTCATGTTGCTGTACATACACAGTAGTACAGGCAAGATGAGAGAGCGTTTCTTCGGGATCATTTAATTAGTAAGTTTTGCAGAATGCACGTGTGGGATAAGACACTAGATGTTCACTCTCGCTGTCTCCTGAAGGGGGTGAACAAGGTGAACCTCTTCAGGTTCTAGTAGGTCTTCAGGGACACAAAGACACACAAGATGGTGTGATGATGGTGAAGCTGCAGATGCTGTCCAGAGCTACATTGGAGAGTAGGAGGACGGTCCTGCTGGTGTGGAGGGGTTAGCCTTTAGCCTAGCATGGATCCCGGCTCTCTTCCTCCTCTTTTGTTTACGTTCATACCGTTTGTGCTTCCTTCTCTCTCGGGTAACTGCCGGTGTAGTCTCTGATCGGACTCCGTGTTGGCGCAGCATGTCCAAATCACAACCGATCGCCGCAATTCCAGCGCCGTACACTGTCCTGACGCCCAGCAAATGACTTATTAATGAATTATTAGAGAGGATTATTGTTGTGAGAGCCAATGGGAAGAGGAGCTGGTTCTCTCGTCTCTAAATGGTCGATGGCAAAATATCTAATTAACAGATACCTCTTTTCCACCAAGAAGAACCAGGTGCTAGTTCGTTGCTGGTGCTAGTGCCGGTGCTTAGTTGGTTCAAATCCAGCATCTCCTAAAAACCTGTTTGCTTTTCCATCGGCAAGGAGCCAAGTTAGAGTCACGCCATACGTGACTGCATACGTAGCCATTTACCGAACAACACTCATGCCATACTGTAGTCCACACAGGACTCCAGACGAACTTTTTTCTTCCTGCTGCGACCAACTTCCTCACTTGGTCACACTTCCCACCTTGTCACAGGCAAAACATACGACTTGCTGAACATTTTCTTATCGATAGACAATTTACAGATGTTCCCCGAACTCCCCACATAGCAGGCTGTGGCAGCTGCTGTTGGTGGCTGTGGTGCTCAGACCGGTGTTTGACCAAAGATGACTTTAAAAAGAGTAAACTGGGGCATTCTAATGTCCGATTTGTCCAAGATGAAACCATGTCATGCAGTCTTTCTATGAGCGGGAAAAACAGCGCATGTAGGTGCACTCCATTTTTCACGAGAATAAACGTAAATATCGCTGCACACTGAAGTTGTAAAAGTACTGTTTTCCACCACTGTGGTGCTGCTGTTGTAGTGGATTTCAGCGCCCAACAGTTTGTGCAAAATTTCCTGGGACTCATTCCAAAACATCTATGATCGGACCAGAGACGTCCTGACGAAAAAACGACACAAATCACCGCTTGTGTGTCCCATTCATTCATCGGTCTCGGTGGTCACAAATGCCCCGCCCTCAGTCCCTGACGGTGCTTAGCTCTGGCCCAGCAACGAGTTGGTGCTTGTCAAGGACCAGTTTTGAGAGCCTGGAGTCAGTGCTTAGATGGTGGAAGCACAAAGAACTGGTGCTAAGTCAGACAAACTAGCACTGGAACCAGCTTGGTGGAAAAGAGGTAAGAGTGGCCAAGGACTGGAGGAAGGAGATAGAAAGAGGTGTAGGACATGAAGAAGTGTGAAAAGAAAGAGAAACAGGATGTGAAAGAAAAGAAAACAGAACAGAGAAAGAGTGTGAAATAGGATAGGAAGACGTTATTTATAGTTTAACCTTCTTTGCTTTTTATGAGTCACAGAGCCAAAGCAAAAAGGCCAAACGGTGGCTGTCAAACTGTCAGACGCATTCAGGAGCACAGTCAGACATACAGTAGAAACACACAGGCATATAAAGCTAGCTGATTCCTCCCCAGTATAAAAAGAGCAGAGCGTCTCCAGAGACTCCACTTTTTTTTTTTTGATGTCTGGAACACAATTAGGAAGAGCGCTCTAATTAAAGCAGCAGTGGAAGTTGCTTTGCCCTACCTGTATATTGAAGTGGGTCAGTGGGGGCTTTTGTGCTTAACACAACACCTAAAGACTCTTCTCACATTTTAATTAGATACTGCATGGGGTTTTCCAATTAGCTGAACGGAGGAGTCTGTGTGTGTGTGTTTGCTTTTGAGGTTCTGTGTACCTGAAAACAAATGTTCCAACAGAGAAAATCTGAGAGTTTATCACAGAAGATCATCACCACACACATAATTTTAACTATGACGCATTCAAAATTGGAAT
Organism: Stegastes partitus; assembly: GCF_000690725.1. Classification (NCBI taxonomy): domain Eukaryota; kingdom Metazoa; phylum Chordata; class Actinopteri; family Pomacentridae; genus Stegastes; species Stegastes partitus. Next base: position 157,458 of record NW_007578853.1, read on the forward strand.
TTCCCTGCCGTCAATATTTGTATGAGTTCATCAGCTTGTTGATGTGAGTGTGATTGGATCTGACATGAGTAATCAAACATAATCTGTCTCTCTTTCGACCTCTTCCCTTTTTCCATCTCAGTTAATCACTTCACACTCGCTTCCATCTCACGCTGTCATGTGAGTAACAGCGTCGGAGGAGGAGGAGGAGGCTGGTCAGCTGTGACAGAGGACCATGAAACGCGACCGTGTCAGCCTTCGACACCTGGGGTGAGTTCTTTAGATGAGAGATCAGTGGCAGTGCGAGCTACATGACTAAATGGATCACAACCATATTGTATCATCTATGATTCACCTGCTGCACGGTTTAATAAAAGCTGCACGAGTCGGTGTTTTCAGCCGATCAACATGAAAAACATCCCGCTAGTGAAGAACCCACAAAGTTATCATCGACTCAGCAGCCTCCCTCAGAGCATTGTAACAACTTTCATTGACGTGCTTCTTTTCAGAGACGTTTATTGGACATTATTTGAAATGACTTGGTTTGTACTGTCAACCCAGCAAGCAGGAAACGTTACCTGAAAGTTTTTAATAATAATAATTGATCAGGACCTGTCCAGGGTGTCTCCTGCCTTCGCCCTAAGTCGGCTGGGATAGGCTCCAGCCCCCCCACGACCCTAGTGAGGATTAAGCGGTGTATAGATAATGGATGGATGGATAATTGATCAGATTTATAGAGCTTTTCTAACTCAACGAGTAACTCAAAGCGCATACACTGTCAATTTTTCATTCACACACATTCATTCCAGTGGTGGTAGCTACGATTGTTGCCACAGCTGCCCTGGGGCAGACTGATATTCTGCACCTCCAGCCACCACCTCAAACCAATTCATTCATACGCATTCACACCAGGCAGGGTGAGTGAAGTGTCTTGCCCAAGGGCACAACGACCATGACACAGGTTACAGGGTGGAATCGAACCGCCGACCTTCCACTCTACCACCTGAGCCGCTAGGTAGGTGAGATCTGGTATCCTCTCGCATGGTCACATCTACAATGATCTACAAATCTATTAGACCACCACCCAATATAAGTTTTATACCACAGCTAGTTAGTTTTTTTTTACAGCACCTCGAGAGAATGTTGGCTTAAGGCTGGAGCAGAAAAGAAAACAGACAAGACAACCATTTTTTCCTCCTGGCAGGAAGTGTGGACAGGAAGTGAGGTGTTAAATCGGGAAACCTGGTGAGTTGAGCTGTGGCTAACAGAGGAAACATGCAGAGGAACAGAGAGTAAAGTTAAAGTTGTAAAAAGTACATTGCAGAAAGAGCGATCCAGCTTCTGGTCGTTCTGGCTTCAAATGGATCAAAGTAAACGGAGTGGCTTTGGAACCCGGGACCAGCTGGATGTGTGAAAGTTTCCTGGTCTCTATGAAACTGTGACTTTGAGCTGATCCCAGGAACAGGACCAGATGCATCTCGTTCCAGCATCTCTGCAGCCTGCTTGGACAGCTGCTTGGGATGGCTGTGCCTTTGTTGGACACTGGTTGAGATAAGTCTCCCTTTTTTTCTGGCCAAATCTCCAGGCTTCTCCCCTTCTCTCTTGCCTCAGCTCAGGCTGCCTCACCAACACACTCACATCTCACAAACACTCGCCCGCACCTCGAAAACTGGACTGAACGAAACAAAGTGAACGACTGAAATGAACAAACTGAAGCTAACTGATACGGACTAAACTTATCCTGACATTATTTGTAAGTTTGTTCCTGATTAATTGAGGAAGTTTTGATTTTTTTTTCACTGTCTCGAGATATTTCTGTGTAGTTTTTGGTGTTGGACTTGACTTTAAGACATAAAAATGAAACTGATGTGGTTCTCGTCTATCTTGTGTGGTTTCATATTTTGCAGCGAGGGAGTGAAGCTATCTGGGAAATCCCTCTAATTAGTTAATATCTTTTAAAGTGACGGGCATAGAATAACCTGCGTTCCATTGTCTGGAGCCCAACTCAATTTACAAGGATTTCAGAAAGTAATTTTGATGAAACCTTTCAAGAAACCCTCAAGGAACATTTACTGAATGATGAAAGACCTTAATGGAGCCTTTAGGGAACATTACTTCAGCCTTCCCAGGAAGATATTTTTCACAAAAAATAGGACATTCAAGTGGACCAAGAATATGGATCCAGTATACGCTTGGGTACAGATAAACACCAGAGGCATGTTTCGTACAACTGGATAATAGGAAATGTGTTTTCTACCAAGAGAAAAGCAAAATAGACGGAGATTTGAGGTAACTGGGGTTGCTGAAGTAAAAGCTCCTTTTATCTCGACTGACAATTGTAACTGAAGGCAGAGAGAGCGCTACGAAGACTAAAGAACTTTCCCCTGTATATTTTTTTTGGACATATCAAATCAAATCAGGTTTATTGTCATGTTGCTCTCCACACACAGTAGTACAGGCAAGATGAGAGAGCGTTTCTTCAGGATCATTTAATTAGTAAGTTTTGCAGAATGCACGTCTGGGATAAGACACTAAATGTTCACTCTCGCTGTCTCCTGAAGGGGGCGCTGCGACCATGCGCCCCGCCATTCGTTGAACATGGTGAACCTCTTCAGGTCCTGGTAGGTCTTCAGGGACACAAAGACACACATGATGGTGTGACGATGGTGAAGCTGCAGATGCTGCCCAGAGCTAGCTGTCTGTCTGTCTGCATCCCCTCCAGCTGTATGTCCGTCTGGGATGTTGTCATGGAGCCATGTTTCTGTTAAAGCAGACACACAGCAGTCCCTCCACTCTCTGTGGGTTTCTCAGCAAACGTAGCTCGTCCAGCTTGTTGTGGAGGGAGCGGACATTGGAGAGTAGGAGGACGGTCCTGCTGGTCTGGAGGGGTTAGCCTTTAGCCTAGCATGGATCCCGGCTCTCTTCCTTCGAACTCCATGTTGGTGTAGAATGTCCACATCACAACCGATCACAGCAGTTCCAGCGCCGTTCACTGTCCTGACGCCCAGAAAAGTGTCCCAGCTGCAAGTTTTACGGAATGAACATCTGGGATAGACAAGACACTCAAAACGTTCACTTTCGTTGTCTCCTGAAGGGGGCGCTGCGTCTATGCCGCCGCCATCACCATGACATATGTTATCTACAAGGGTAATTATTTTAAGAAATGTCATAGAGTCAGTCCGTTCTTAATGAATGACATTCTTGTGTATGTGTATAAACCTACTTTTGGGGAATGGTGGCTGCTGTGCATGGAGGGCTGAGGCAGGATGTCACAGAAACACAGAGGCAGGCGGATTTGCTGGAGGAAGACACTTGCTGCTGTAGGAATAGAAAAACTCTGGTGTCAACTTTGGACTACCGGGGAAAATCAAACTGGAACAAGGGAAAACAGAAAATAATGCATCTGTGGAGGACTCATACTTCTGACTATTAACTGCAGGGCTCAGTTTGTGAACCATACAAGGGGACTGGCATTAAAGAAACATACAGAATGTGCAGAAATAACATTCTGATTGGAGACAGAGGAGATGGTGAGTTCCACATTGGCAGATATGTTTTGGAAAGGGATTGTGGGGTTAAATGAGTGTTGGGTCGACATGTGTTGGAGCTGTCCCTCGCCCATCTGGAAAGCTGAACCTGGACACATGGCTAGAAACTGCATCTGCTTTTCCAGGTTGCTCATACTGTGAGTACAGGAATCCATACTTTCTGCTCAGTCATTACAGTTGCAGAGCTGTGAATGACTTCCTGAGAGAGGAGGCTCATAAGCTCAGTGACATATTCTAAAACACAAGAGAGAGCACGCAACATATGGCCAGAGTAATCTATACGGTCTCGACTGTCGACAAACCGGCACCAAAGCAATTGCAGGTAGAAACTTTGTGTTTGCTGCTTGGTTGTAATTTAGTAAATTTGCGGACTGTGTGGTGCCAGCAGGGCACATGTGTTTGGAATCATGCATGTATTGGTACGGAAATGAAAATCTGCATCAGACAATTGAGAATTAACTAACCGTTAGGATATTTGGGCTTCATTGTGGACATAGTCCTCTTCTGGCCATAGGAAATTTAATTTGGAACTGATGCAGCCCTTACTTAGGTAGGCACAATTAGAATGCAGCCAGGTACCATGTAAAAAAACAAAAGGATTTGTATGGGATTACTCCAAACCAGTTATTAAAAGGCAAGTAGCTAGACTTCTAGAGTGATGGCAGCAGGGCGTGCAAGCTTTAGATACTGATACGGTGCCAAATATCATTAAAAAAATGTAATTTCCAAATAGAATTGTTGAAATAGGACTTGTCAGAATCCTTGCGTTGCCATCTTTTATGCATTTTCCTGCTGCTTGTTCACTACAGTGCCTTATAGCGCATGAAAACCGAGTCTGCACAACAGACCAGAGGCACAAACATGTTCGAGGTCAGGCGTGTAAATTATGTAAAACGTATACGACAGCGCATCAAATTTAATAATTACTGTTGCTTCAAATGTAGAAATTAATTGAACGTTCATCTTCATTTTCTTGTCAGTGTGCTTTCTTCTTCTTCTTTTTTTTTTTCTCGGTCAGAATTTTGTGCCATCTGCCTTCTGTTTTCCAGAATACAGCCTTCTGGTCGTGTCCACCTCCATGCTGTGTGTGTGGGTTTGCATTTTAAAACACTGGCAGCTATGGCATTTAATTAGTCTCCAAACCTGCACATATGAAAAAAAATAACAGGCATGTGATACGAGCACACAGAACAGTATCTTGGAGCGAAAGAACATCCTCGGGAGGCAGCGTTTCTGTTCTGCAAGTGCACACAGCAGCTTTCTCCAGCATTTCTGCTCCCCGTGCACAAACGCACTCCCATGAGTACAGCGCTGTATGCGGGGTGTGAGCCCAACCATCCCTCCAGTCCTGCAACACTGTCAGCTTTGTGCTTGTTGTTTTCTATCCAGCATGTTGGACTAATGTGGGTCCTCACAGCTGGTTTAAGCAACACAAGGTTTCCTCTTTCAAGGAAAAAAATAATAACATGACAAAACTGTAGTTCACCACTTCTAAGACGCAGAGATAACGACAAGTCAGCACTTACTGACGTCATGAAGATGCTTTCATTGAGGTCATTTAAGATCCAAAGCTTGCCAGGATGTTCATGCAGAGGGTTAGGAGCATAGACTGTATAAAAGATGGACGTAGCTACCGTGACGTC
>NW_007578853.1:163472-201111 GCF_000690725.1 Stegastes partitus
GCTAATCCTCATTAAAAACTCAATTTATGTAGCATTCAAGGGAAAAGGTGGCTTTTCTAGCAAAACAAAAAAGAACAACCAAAAAGGATTATGTATGCATGTGTTTGGTTGTAGTGCCTGAAAACTTGTGTGTTTTTGTACACAAATATGTTACATAATGATCCACATAAAAAGGAATATACGGTAAAGTTATGGAGAGTGTGTGTGTGTGTGTGTGTGTGTGTGTAGCATCTCCACCTCCTCCTCCACTCAGCTACCAGGACGCCCGTAAGAAAACCTCTCATCTCCGAGATGCTCAGAAAGAGTTTCTCAGAGCCTCTAAGTGTTTGCCGTTCTGTTGTGAGTATCTGACTGCGACACACAGCGGAGACACACTCTGTGTAGAGTGCAGCGGCTACCTCTCACAGCTAAGGGTGCAAGAGCACAAAACACAAAATTGAAGATTGTTCAAAAGAAAAGTAGACTCCCTGTGTTGTGTGAATTGCAGCTTTTGACATACACATGCCAAGTTCTTTACAGGAATTTGGCTGGGCTTCTGCTGAACGTTAATTGCTTGGCTTAAGGCTTCAAAGGAGAGCAGCTAGAGGGACTCATTAAAACAGAAAGAACAAGGAAAAAACACACATAGGAGAAGATGAAGGGGAAGAGGAGGGTGAGTGATGGTCAGGAGGACAAAGGCTGTATATTCTCTTGTTTGTCATGTTCAGGACAGGAGAAAACGAGTCTGCCAGCTGGCAGAGAGAAATATGCTGCTACTGTATCTGCAGTTATCCTGCATCATTTGAAGGGCCAAAAGGGCCGGAGCCAGTGTTTGATTTTGTTGAGGCACAAAGTTTATTTATGACCTTTTTTATTCTAGAATATTTAACAGTTCGTACAAACTTTTCTTCAAAGTTTTTCCAAAACATCTTAAAACTTGTTGCTCCTAAAGAATATATGACAACTCCACATCTTACACACAGCTTCAATTGCAGAATTGCTTAATTTTAAAAGGGATTTAACGAAGTTCTTCACCTCTAATTATAGAAGTTACAAACTTGATCCCGCAAAAGGGGAAATTGTCTTTTTGCACATCACAGCGTCTTAGGAAGGTCACACCACAGGGCTCCTACAGCGGGCTTGAACCCCCAACCTTCTAATAAGTAGCCCAAAGCCTGAACCACTGAGCCTCCACAACCCCACAGACAGCATTAATGAGCTCTGAAAACCTGCGAGCTATGCTTTGGAAAATGTGTAAAAATATCTAAGAGCACCGTTAAACTTAAATTCTAACACTTGACATTGTCAAGGCTAATGTCTCCAAACCCATTATTCTGCCATTTGGTCCATGACTGTGCATTGGTAAAGTTCATGACTGATGTTAGCCTCTGTGCACTGCAAACATGTCAAAGAAGTTGGGACAAATTGATTAAAGACCAGCTCCAGTGACTCATTACTATATTATGGTTCTATATTCAAATAAACAATATGCTTCATGATTTCCAGAAGAGACGCATATTTGGAATATTTCCTTAAATAGCAACTTACAGGTTGATGACATCAGCCAACTAGTGTGTAGGAAAATGAAGCAGAAGCTAGATTTTTGGAAAAACTTTGACTAAAAGTGGAGTACAGTAACATTTAGATTAGTTTGTGTAGCAAAAACGTACGCTTGTCTCAAAAAATCCATCATATCCAGGAAAGCAATCCTGTTCCTCTCCGTCCCTCTTCTCTCCTATTCTCTCTCTCTCTCTCTCTCTCTCTCTCTCTTTACCTTCTCAGGTGTGCGAGGCATGAGCAGGTGCTGTGATTGGATAATCACCCGACAGCTCCAACCTGCCGCTGCTCACGATTCATCAGCAACCGCTCCCCTGTTGCCATATAAGCGGAGCTCAGACCACAACTCGACGCTGGACTGTAAACCTCTGTTATTGAACCCTGGCTCTCGTCTGCTCAAATCCCGTCTCCCTGCTCTGTTGCTGTTACTAACCCGTCTCGTCTTCTGCTCCAGGTTGGAATCCTCCGGCCGCTCCGTGAAAACTGATCCGATTGATCGGTCTGCCGTTCCTCACACATCCGACACCATCTCTCTGGAAACGACTGGATCCGTCCATCCCCGGTCATCGTGCCTGCTCAGCCTCCACCTCCGCTTCACCTCTCGCCACGCCGCCCACGCCGCCACCCCCTACCAAACCACAGACTGTCAGTGAGCTCCCAGTCTCTCTCTCTGGCTCTGTGGTGCTGCTTCGATTTGTGCTTCTGCTAAACGTTAGTTATTTAGTTTGCACTCATGATCTGGTGGTACCAGGTTTGCTTTTGTATAAGTCTTTGATTTGTTTATTTATCTCTTGCTGAAGTATAACACGTCATTATTCCACCTCGCCTACAGAGGTCCTCGTAGTTCCTGACCCTTGTGCCTTTGACCTGAGAATCAGCTCCTGTATTTTGTTGGAAAACATAGTTCCACATTATTGTGTTCAGACAGCTCTTTTCATGTAAATATAGTAATCAGCCTTGTGAATATTCCCTTATTATAAACAGACATTTTGCTTCGTTGGTCTGTCGAGTCCTTGTCTGCATCGGAGTCTCAGTACCTGAACCGTGACAAATCCTCTAAAACATATATTTCATTACTAATGCATACTGATACTGACTCTGTGTCTCGACTGGCTGAAGTTTGTGCACAAAAACAACCGATTTGGACCAAAAATGGTGAAATGCAAAGTAATCAGCAAAAAAAATAAAAAAAAACGACTAACTTTCTTTATCACAGCCACTCTGCCTTTATTTCTCATAACATCATGTATTCCTTTTTTCAAATATTTCCAAGAAATGTAAGTATAAATTTAGTACAAAATCCAACCTGCAAGCTGCTCTTGAATCATTTTCTTCAGCTGTGAATTCCATATCGAACAGCTTTACACAATGCTTTACACAAAGCATCTATAACAGACTCCTAAAGTGGATCTAATGCTCGTCTTTTCTCACGGTTTTTACAAAATACTGTGACAAAGTTGTTAAAATAACGCTCTGCTCTTATGCAGTTCCATCAAATCTGGATTCGAAGCCAAACTTTTGTTGCAGTGTTACTGAAGATTTGGCCAAATTGGACAGAAGAGAAGAAAGACAACATATTGCAAAAAGAAAATATCATCCAAAAAAAAAAAAAAAAAAAAAGAGTGTGAAGCAAAGGATGTGTCAACAAACAACAGACATAATACCGTCTTAGAACACGGCTCTTGACAAATATTGGACTATCTGACAATGTAAAAAGTGCCTTAAGGTAAATGATGGACACTGTGGAGAGAAAGGATGCTCTTAGTGTCTCTCACCCTCACTGTCTCGGCGACTTCATCCACCTCCTTCTCCACCACTTATCCTCACATTTCCCTGTCACTCTGTGTTGCTAGAAGCTCTCAGACCTGTTGCTTTCTTTGATTTTTTCCTTCTAACTCCTCTTGTGCTCAGGTTGTGTGCCAGCCCCGCTTGCTCCTCTCAGTAGCCACCGGCCACTTCCTGCTCGCTCTCCACCACCTTTCCAAGCTCCTCAGCCAGCAGCTCTCTCCTTCCACTGCCATTCAACACTTCCTCTGCCCAGCCTCTGGCCTCTCTCAGTCTCCAGTGCTCTCCAGCTCCACAGAGCACCCTGCTAAGCATCCACCTAAACCAGATGCAACAAACCCTTTAATTTTCTTTTCATAGTCTTTGGTCCATGTTCACGTTCTGTTCAATAGCAGACATGAGAGCAGGAAAGAAACTGACCATGAAGCCCACATACGTTAGTCTGAGGCCTTGTCCACACTAGTGCATTTAAAAAGAAGATCTGTCTACACAACCATCCTTTGTACTAATACCCGAGAATGCAAACAGAACTACAAACTCTGTGATAAGCATGCTGGGCCGGTGTGCATCAACAATGCGTCTAATTTAAGAGAAGAACATTCTTTCATTCCGTCGTTTTGTTGCGGCTGCAGACACAGAGGCTTTTGTGTGCCGGTTAATTAGTGCCGCGATGCCAAGTTGTAAACTTGTAATTGCTAGTGCCAAACAAACTAAAAGAAACTAGTTTATGTAACCGCAATTGTTTCAGGTCCACACACACACAATACAGATGGCATGACTGCTTCCCCAAATCTCCATTTTACACGAGATCTATTTGCATGTTGTTCAAATCATTGTAAATTTGGATACGGTTCGCTCGACATGCTCGTAACCTTCAGTTTGTTTGAATAAAATCACCTGATGAACATTAATGGTTGTTTATTTGCTGCAACTTTTTTTCCTCTTCTTCTTCTTGAACGAAACAACTCTGACTGATTCCTTCGCCTTCTTGCTGAACTCAGCAGCGGCTGAATGGCAAATCACCGCCCACAACCAAACATTTACTCCGAGTGGGACCTTGGTGTTACTATATGCATCACAATCCAAGAGCAATTTCCCTTGAAATGTTCTCACACTATGCAGATAATCAGACCTTGATTGCGAGCGATATTGCACTACCACTTACCAACAGTCACGGTGAAAAAAAACACAACCCATGGCATGAGCAATTATCTACAAGCACCCGCCGATGAACGTGTGCCGTGAAAACAGGTGGTTTATTGTTTAAGCAGACAAAAGGCTCAGCTTCCCTCATAACAGCTCAGGAAGTGTGGAGCAGATGCAGGGCATCCTCTGCCATGATTTCAGGGCCGCGCTTTTGTCTGCGCATTTGAGAGACAGAAAAAGCAGGAGAGCGAGCGACTTACAGGCATTCATTCATTCTGACGTTTATTTCGGTTACTCCGCCAGCCTCAGCGGGCACCACCGTGAGATATTTGTCAAGGTAATCAATTTACAATGTGCTAATCATGGCCCTCGTTATGGTATGCTAATGTGATTGTGGCAAAATGCACAAGTAAGTGATTCCAGAGAGCTGCGGAGGGCCAACATGCATCAGTTGCTGAGCCGTGTGCGGTAAATGAATGACTGGGAGAGGACTGCCGCAGGTGTGATTTATACAAGAATGTAAAGCTGGCACTTCTGATTAACTTCTAAAACATGTACCTGTGAGTTAGAAACGTGTTTGGGCTTTTACAAAGAGTGATAAAGAATATGTTGGTAAACAGGCATGCACCGGGTTTCTAGTATGTTTCAGGAACTATCTCCAGCAGGACGTCCCCTTTCTCAGGAAAAACATTTTAATACTGTCTGAAATAAAAAGGATTGGATTCCATGTGCCACCTCTGCACCTCCCACCCCGGAGCAGATCAATTTGACCAGCATTTTTGCAGCTTTCCGGTTTTATTTCTACTTAGAAACAGTCGCATTTATCACCCATGCTTTCTATTTGTTGTATTTCAGTGAGAAAACCTAATATTGTTTTTCCAAAATGGTTGCATTTAAAGACCTTTGAGATCTTTTAGACTGTGGCGGGTCACCTACACTCAACTCAACTCATAACCCTGCATTATAGGCAAACATATTTTACATCAGCGAGCATCTTTTAGCTCAAGATGTAGTCTCCAAATGTCATTATCATCGTCCCATAGAAGTACTGCTAAACTCTTCAAGTCTTAGATTACATATAATTAGATACATGTTTCAGTTGTGTACATTTTTAGAACAAGGATGTAAATGACCAGAACAAGAAAGCAAAGCTGTCATATTTCTGCAACACAAAAATAGTCTTGTGTTGTTGCACATAGGATGTTGAATGATTTTTCATTCTCACACACCTAAAGAGTATTTAACCCTTTAAACCCAGTGTGAAACAATGCACTCATCATGTAAGAATACAGTGATGCTGCACATCAGATTAAACAGCAGAATCTGGGCTACAACAACATATCAGCCATTTCTACATGCCCCAAACACAACTCAAACACCAACAAAATGAATTATCAAATATGGAAATCGTTAAGTCAACCCACTGACCACATCTCTGGCTCCAGCTTTGGTTCTTTCTGCAAAACACACCAACAAACCCTCAAACGAAAGCAGACAGTCCACAGATTCCAAGCAATTCCATCAAAGCTCTCTGAGATCAAAGCATCAGCGAGAAATAACCCAAAGAACAGCAAAAACCAAAACCGCTTCATCAAAATATAGTTGTAAAATGTCTCTTACCTTTGCTGTTTTGCCATGAAAAGTTTGTTATGTCGGTAAATCCACACCGGAATCAGTTACTACTTCCTGTGTTACACTGAAATCACTCCGGGCGTCTTTTGGAGGCTTCGGTAGCCGAAGAGAGCTGAGGAGTGAACAGCAAGCGCCTCCTCTTCAAGATGGCGTCCTGTTGATTCTGATTGGCTAAAAGTGCTGTCAATCTCATGTTGGTGGCTATCGCTATATTCTATTGGCTCTGACGATTTGAAGGCGGTGTCAATCACTGAAATCGACCAATCATGACGGAGATGCAGCCTTGCATCACCACAGGAGCTTCACAGCAGTCTGATCAGCATCAGGCTTCACTTTATCAGAGTCAACCTTTGCAAAGAGAATGTTCACATATTGTGCTCTGATCTGGGAGAGGTTTAGAGCTGCAGCTGGATCGTTCCAAAGAGATCATTATCCTGAAAGTGCTTGTTGTTGTTTTTTTTTAGGCAAACCTGAATTTTTTTTTTTTATGTGCTGTGTGCCATCTTCATTTATTCTTAACCAGTAACATACATGCTGATATTTACACATCTGAACAAATCTTCCTTTTATTATGACACAATAATTATTCATATAGACCTTGCGGTTGCAGAGATAAACTGTTGTTATTATGGGTATGTCATTTTCATGCCGAGGCCTGAAAAATAGCTCAGGGCTGAACAGGTTAACTGATGCTATTTTCCATGTTTACTGCACATGACACTGAGATGTTGTATGTACCTGGTGACAAGGCATCACAAGTTTCATTTTAAGGGTCACAGTTTAAACCAGAAGGTCACACCATCCTCCATCAAGGCTGTAACTCTCAGTTGCTATGATCATTAAGAAAGAGATCCGATCTTTCCACCTCTCTGCCAACTTTCATGAAATCTGGCCGGGCAGTTTCTTTGGTCTTGCTGACAGACCAAAAATGCTCAAAATGTTCAGAAAAAATGAGAACATCTTGGATTCAGCCCCTTGATCTGGATTCATACCAACATTTAATGGGTTCTTCTTTTGGCAATGCTCCACCTCCCTGCCAAGTTTCATGAAATTCTGCCAGGCAGTTTTTGCATAATCCTGCTGACACACAGACAAACAAATTGACAAACAACTCTGAAGTGTCTACTGAACATAATGAAGAAGTCAGGAACAACTGATGAGGATGCAAAGATTATATAAACTATGCAGGTGATTTGCATGATGCAGAGCAGGTCAACAAGTGGAGCATCGAATGCAGAAGTTAATTCTAAGAGTTCAAGGAAAAACATTCCTCATGTATAATACCTTAAACCACAGTTAAGACAGAAATGACCACGTATGGCAGGTTGTCTTTTTATGATAGCATTAAAACATAAAGGGCTGCAAGGTGGCTCGGTGGTTAGCACCGTCGCTTCGCAGCAAGAAGGTCGCCGGTTCATGTTCCAGTGAGGATACCCGGGATCTTTCTGCGTGTTCTCCCTGTGAAGCATGGGTTCACTCCAGGTTCTCCAGCTTCCTCCCACAGTCCAAAAACATGTTACCTACCCTAACCTAGCTGTGAGCGATGGTGGTAACCCCAGAACCACCGTGCAGGCCCACAAAAGTCATAATTATTTCCATTTTAGCTCAAAAAATATCAAACATGTTTGATATGAATCAGGGCAACCCTGATGACTCTGTGAGCAGTTTAAGAATGCAGTGTGGGTTCTCTCCAGGTTCTCCAGCTTCCTCCCACAAGGTCCAAAAACATTTTTGAGGTTAATTGGTGATTCTAAATTGTCTGTAGTAGGTGTGAATGTGAGTGTGCTTGGTTGTCTGTCTCTAAGTGAAGCCCTGTGATAGACCCTAGTGAGGATTAAGCGGTGTGTAGATAATGGATGGATGGATGGATGGAACATAAAACAGAGAATGAACACAATAAAACCACCAGATGCCATCTCTCCAAGGTGTAGTTGTTCTGTTCACAATTACAGTATAGCCACATAGTCTGATGAGTAAAAAAAACAAAAAACAAAGTGGTGATTTTTTAGGAATATTTACACATACACACAAAAGGATCGACCCTCTGCAACGCATCACAGCTCTTATGTTCATCATAGCCAGAATAGGTCACAACCACAAACCTGAAAATTATGTGTGAACTCTTAAAAGCCCAAAAGATTCAAAACCATCCCATAAATCAGAGCTGTAACATCATCCACATCCAGTCACTTCTCACAAAGACAGTGCAGCGTGAGAGCAAATGGACACAAACACATTATAAACACACAGACGTTTTGAACCCAGTTTTCTAATAGACATTTCTCAGGTTGAAACATAATCTTAGACAATGTTTCATATCGACTACACTCATTTTGTTTGGCAACTTCTAAGGACATTCCAACCCCAAGCCTTGTTTTAAAAAAAAAATTAAAAAAAAACTCACCAAAGCCAAACAAACCCTGACAAAGCATATCGAGAACTTGCGAAGAGGACTGTGTGCCAAAAAAAGACTTTTGATGTTGTTCACATCCCTCGAGCTGTAAGCTGCAGACTCAGAAATAAATAGTGTGCTAAACTGTCATCGCTCAGTGGGAGACTCGCACCGCCAGCAGCAGCCCCCTTTGCTGCTGTCTGATGGCCAACTTATACCCACTGACTGCTAGTTGTACAGTGCCAATGGTCATGCAGAGATAGAAACTGTTGTGATGTGTGACAAAAAATTATTCCTAAACTTTAAAACTTTCCAAATACTATCAACCGCATCATTTCAGTCTACAGTGATGAATCATTTTCATAATTTTCTGCCAAATTTGAAGTTTTTACAACACATTTCTCAGTAGCTCATAAGAGGAAAAGTATATTTGTGACACTTGATCAGTACGTTTTCTTATGCATACTAAAGAAAATCTCATCTGCATAATAAAATCCATCTTGGTACATACCTTTTTGGAAGAAGCTTGAAATAAACTTTACGATTTCCAACTTATTTATTACTGTTAATGAATTACAAGTTGGCTGATTGTGAAACAGATAAAAGCAGATAAATAATTACAGGCAATGCTGAGAAAACCCTGTCAGAAATAAACAATCTATGACTTTATTAGAGGCTGGATAGCTGCTGAACTGAACATCTAAGCCAAAGCAACACATAGATAAGTAAATAAATCTGGAACCAAACATCAAACTCAAAAATAAATCTGGAGCTGAACATCAAACTGACCATACAAAATGTGGGTGGGAGGTTTTGAGCTATTATTTACCCTCAAAGTCAGGACTGGGACAGTGGAGGTGGTGGACAGAGATATTTTCTGGCCAGTGCAGCAAGTCTTTGAAGTCTCTCCTCGTTTCTCCTCCACCACTCCAAAGCCTTCCGTTGACACTTCAGCACAGTGTCGAAGCTTGACTGGGCTTCAGCTGTGTGCTGAGCTGCTCCAAGAAGTTTAACATACAGAGTGTTTAGTAAACTTGGACGGGTGTCGATCTGAACTGTCTTTGTTTTTTTTGTTTTTTGCTAGATCTGCTGTGTCGTCAGCGTCCTCTGATGTTTCGTATGCAGCTTCTTCTCGCAGCCAGTCTTTTGCTTTCTCTTCTATCTCTGCTGACGTGAAGCCTTTACCCTTCTGACTGGGATCAAGGGCAGTTGCCAACACCAAACACTTTGTGTCCTCAGCCTTGGAGAATTGCCTTGTCAGGCTGTCGAGTGCGGTCTTCCGCAAGGTTTTGATGCCTGCTAAAGATGGTCCCTCCCGTTGCATCAGTTTCAGAACAGATACAATGAGAATTACACATGAGTTGCATGTGACTCATTTCCAGTGTAACTTCCTCAAGTGTCTCCATGTGCAGCAGACTGACGGCTGATATGGTTGTCTGGAACAGCATTTCCATTCACAGCACTCGTACGTCCTCTGCAGCATGTGAAGTGCTGAGTTCCAGCGAGTCTCAACAGCTTGGATGATGCTTAGTGTTGGGAGGCCAAGCTTCTCTTGAATTGCTCTCAGCCTTTGTTTGGCCAGGATGGAGCAGCCAAAGTGACCGGCACAGCTCCTCAGTGTGGCAATTATGTCCGGCACAGCTCTCTGACTGGACAGGCAATAGCTGAATGCAAGCTGTAATCAACATGTCTGAGCAGTACGGCTTCAGTCTGGATGCTCAGTAAGCCTCATAGTGTTTTACAGTGTTGGCTCCACCGTCTGTTAGAACAAAGAACCACTTAGTCTGGGCTAATGTTCGACGAGCCCAGCATTTCCAGGAATGTCTCTTGAATGTGCTGTACATGTTCAGTCTTAGTTTAGATATACAACAACCTGCTCCAGTCGTTATGGATAAAATGCCTTGTGTGGTCCGTCAGCTATCAAGTGGATGTATGGGGCCTCTTCAGAGCCATTGGC
The DNA here is from genome assembly GCF_000690725.1 of Stegastes partitus. Lineage (NCBI taxonomy): Eukaryota > Metazoa > Chordata > Actinopteri > Pomacentridae > Stegastes > Stegastes partitus. Next base: position 173,921 of record NW_007578853.1, read on the forward strand.
CCATGGTTGTGCTTGGTTTGGACAAACTAAAATCTAACCGTGGTTGCGAGCTAAACAAAGACATGATCCTTACCTGAGCAGCAGTTATATTGTGTCTCATGCAATTATAATGTCATCGTATACTCATAGTTCATTTAAAAAGCTCTGTTGTACATGACTAACATTCATTTAAATATGATGTTGACTTTGCGTATGGGGCCTCCTTGCAAATACTTCCAATACTGAAAGTACAGAAATGCTCTGCTGGTCCAAGCTGACTATTCAGAGAACCTCTAGTCTAAACCACTGCACTTAAGAAGTATTACCTCAGTAGATGCATACCAGTCGGCCTGTGTTTCGGTGTCTCAATCCACATCAGAGAAGATAAGAACGGAATCTTCTTAATTCATTTTGGAAGTTTGGAGCCATTTCTTTTGTGTCAGGTTTTGAGTGAAGGGACTGTGATATTGGTTATATAGTGGAAACATATCCTGCCTTGTGCTTTAAAGTAGGGTTTAATCTAAATGTATTGTCAGCATTAAACCGCAATCTCTCTCTGACATTGACCAGGAGTAAGAACATAACCATAAAAAAATGTAATGGAAATGCAAATGGGTTTTGTTGGACATGTTGTCAGTGGTATTATCGCTGTTCCACATTAGTCCTATATAGGGACTGGAGTGGGATTTAACCACTTCAATGCAATAAAAATGACTATTTCTCCAATGGCAGTTTCCTTTGAGCGCTTTAGCGAAATAAGTCCATTGCAGAACCAGTGAGGTTTTTTTCAGTTGACACCTCTACTCCGTGGCGCATCAGGGGCTTTGTCGAACAATAACACAAATGTGATAAAATGCCAGATTTGGTAAAGCCAGAGTGCAGCGGCGGTGTGCTTTCATGTTCGCGCTCACATGACGCAGCTCAGTGATTTCCATTTAAATTTCCCCTGGTTCTCTCGACATGTCTCCTTTAACTGCTGCCGTCCCTGGTGGCTCTCCATAGCAACACTTAATGGATTTGGGAGGTCAGTGCTGTTTTAATAGCCTCTCCACACTTTGACAGAGTCAGCTCAAGGGCTAGCTGCTGGTGTAGTGTTAACCACATTGGGCAGCAGGAGGGGTAGTGATGGGGGAGGCAGATTTTCGTCCAATCAGAACTCCGCTTCCTTACAAGTCAAAAAGCAGAATTTCTGTTTGAAATATTCAAGGTTCTGAAGAGAGGCTGCATTAATGTCATGCTGTTGAGGTTCTGTTTAAGTCATTTCCCACACCCCCTCCCTGCCCACTTCCACTACAATCACCATCCTAAACCAATTAATGGAGAGTGGAAATAAGCTGCGAAACCCTCCAACAGCGAGTCTGAATCCATGCTGGCGAACTGACAACATGCAGGACCTTATTGTGTTCATCGTGGAAGATGTCTGGTTAAATGTAAGTTCTCCTTTACTTACAAAGTGACTTTCAATTTGACACAAGTCAAAAATTTAAAGGTTCCGGTGTATTTAACATAAAGCACACAAAGTGTTCAAGAAAACGACAGCCTTGGTCATTTGATGGTGAAGTGTTCTGTGAAAGCAAGGGCGATGTTTACAAGGAAAAGAAACCAAAGAAGCTGGGAAATAAGATTTGTTTTCCTCCATATGTTGTAGGATTTCAAGAATTGAACAAAAGACAAAACAGATTTTTAGAATTACATATAAGACAAACCTAAAGATATGATTAGAGAAGTTAAGCAAAGGTAGAAATAAGACTAAAATGTGATGTGTAAAAGCAAGCAGGAACCCAGCGTAGCAGCAGAGTCTTAAATCACGCTGTGCTAAGCAGGAAATAATGCTGACTACGGACTCTCTGATGGGTATCAAAGAAATCAGATTAGGGTTTTTCCATAGTAGGAGGGGAGTTGGACGAAGTTCGCAAGTATTTCAGGACATGTAATGCATTGTTAGCGAGCCTACTCTCGAGATTTTGCTCATGTTTGTTCGTGCAGCCTCTGTTTCAAATAAACATTGTTCACACCAGACTCTGATGACTGGAGATTTTTTCCTTCTCGTAGAAAGTTTTTGGGACCCAGCTAAGGATTGCTGTTTCAGTTACGTTTTGACGTCGCCGCCTGATCATCGCTGGCTCGAACCAGGCAAGCTGAGCCACGACAGTTGCCACTGGAGAGGGAAGTTCATTATGAAGCCTGGTGCTCTACTTAAACCCTCAACACCTAAATGAAGGAATCCAGCTCTAAGTGTGGAAGGAACCAGCTTGAGAAATGTCCGTGGTTTCCTCTCGCTTCTGTCGCTCCATCATTTCTACCTGCTCCCTTCACCTACACAAGGACTGCGCGATGGCTGCTAAACATTTTGTCAATTAATAATCGTGTGAAATGATAACGATCTCGGCATTGATCAAAATAATCAGTATCACCATTTAGCGCTCTGCTATCACTGCCTTCATTCTGCCTCAGCTGCGCCTTCAGCTAACATTCTCTTCTCCAGGTTGTTAGTAGGAGTTTAAGAATCCCCCCACCGGCGCAGACACCGACAGCGGTGAGGCAGCAGCAGCTACTTGGCCACGGTTTAATGCAATACATGAGGCACTCGGGGAAAGGCCGTCCATTCTGCCTCCCACCCTCATTGCCACATGCTGAGTGCCAAACCATGGGCAGACTGCTGCTGAAGCTTCTTCCTCTCGATATGAAGAGCCTTCGCAAATGTCCCTGCCGCCTCAGCACAGCTAGTGAGGAGGAGTACTTGCCCTCCACCTGCTCCCCGCCACGCACTAACAGGCCTAAGAGGAGTGGGAGCATATTGGCGTACATCAAAAAGCTGGCTGAAACAGGAGGAGGCATGGGAGGATGCTTTGTCTGATTCCTTCCCCTGTTTCCTACACTTGTTAAAAAAACGTATATGTAGTCCTGCTTTGTTAATTATAATAAGTAACATGCAAACCTCTTTAGTTGCTTCATGAATGTAATAGTACGAAGCAACACATTGCTTCTGTACAAACAAAAACATTTGTCAGCTACCCCTGCCCAGCTTCCTCACCACTACCAAGCCCCTTCCTCCCACCTCTTACAAGGTGCAACATCATTAGAAGTAAACCGACCAACAATCGTGTGAAACATACAAGCTGAATATAACCACCACACAAAACAAGTCTTGCAGTAATGGAGCACATGTACAGGAGGCAGCACACAGTCACCATGTTGTCCTGTTTCCTGGTTCTTACATTTACATCGAGGCACCCTACGTTTAGTATTTGGAATAGTTTGGGAGTCCATTAGCTTTACAGAGTTATAATTTTAGAGTTTCTTCAAGCAGCCTATAGTCTTTGCATCTCTCAATAAAAGATCCTTTGTCATAAATTAGTCAAAGGTAAGCACTTGATTTATTGAGGTAGAAACTAAATTGGCATATTTAACCAAAGTTCACAAATCACTGGCTGAAACCAACAAGACAACAACCATCACGCTTTACCTCCTGCAGAGGTCAGGAACACCGGTCTGGGGCTGCCAGTCTGCATCGGGTTCTCTTCCTCTGCCGACTCCAGGACATCCTCAGCAGCCATGCAGATGCTATGGAGCACGCTGCGGTGACATTTGGAGCAAAGGTGTGATCCACCTTCAGGGCGTTGAAGAAGAAAATGAGGGTGACTGGTGAAGTCGGGCGTAGGTGTCCCCCCATGATGAAGCTACCAGCTGGTGGGTAACAGCCTCTGACAAACACTGGGGTAGTTCTTTAGCCCCCTGGTGTCGTGGACTTAACAAACAAATATGTTCAGAAATTGCAGATTGCCTGAAGCTTATGCTGACTGTGTTTGTGTGCTTTGATGAAGATGTGGTAATCATCAGTGTCTCCAGTACGGTAGCCTGTGGGGTGGATCATCTGTGCCTCAGTAGATGGCCCAGACAGACAGAGTCAAGTCAAGTCACTGTTATTTATACCGCACAGTTAAAACAACAGCTGTTGTGCCAAAGTGTTATCAAGTCAAAAAAAAAAACAAAAAAAGGAAAATGATTGGTGTTAGAAATTAACCTAACTAGTTAAAATATAAGACCCTGTGGTGTTATTTATGATGTAAAATTAGCTGAGTAGCTTACATGTATGAAAAATTATATAAAATACTGATTGTAATACAGAGTAAGGCTGTTAACTTGACTAATTAATTATTATAGCTAATACCCTTCACTTAATTATAGTGCTAAAGGTAATCTAAACACAGTCTTATGACTCTACAAAAATATACGTACAGTCGTCCTCAAATGTATTCAGACCCTTCCATTAAAGAAATGGTAAAATTCACAATAGTCACTCAAATAAGAAGAAACTGAAGAAAGTAATAATAAATAAATACAAAATTTTACATTTTAATTTAGTGAAATAAGACGTTGCTTTTGAATTGTAGTTGAAAATAATAATTTAAAAAAAAACAAATGTCCAGGACAAATGAGAGCACTTTGCTGATGAGCAGTGGTCCAGAATACCTGTCAACAGGTGCAGAAGTCTGACTGAGAGTTACAGGAAACACCTGATGGCAGTGATCGGCTCAAAGGGTTGTTCAACTAAATATTAGTTGATATTATTAGGGTTTTTTTTTTTTAAACATATATATATTTCTGTTGAACCATAATTCAAAATCAATGTCATGATTTTCATTAAATTTTTTATTTATTATTGCTTTTGTCAATTTCAGCTTATTTCAGTGACACCTGTTCTTTTTTCCTTCTTTCCTTCCTTCTGAATACATTTGAGGACGACTGCACATACAAGCCCAAAAAACTCCCACAATGAGAGCAAATTTAGATTTTTGTTATTTTTATTTTATGTGTATTACGTTGTGGTTTTAATTTATTTGAAATATATTATTTGATTTGAGTTTATATGTACTTTCTTTTCCCCATTTCTTTGTATAGTTTTAGTTGTTGCTAAACTATTGGGGGACTTCCCTTGATGCTCTGAGAACCTCTCCTGGACTCTCCATACATTTATACGCCACCACTACACCTTGTATCTTCTCTGTCCTATAGTTTGTGTGTTATCCTGACTCCAGAGCTGTGTTTCCTCATTTTTATCACCCTATTATACAATGTTTATCTGCTTCTCTCTGCTATCCTCTCTTCTTTACCCTCACTCCAATCAGTCAAGGCAGATGCCCACTCTGCCTGAGCTGGTTCTGCTGGAGGTTTCTTCCAATTTAAATCGAGTTTTTTCTTCCCATCGTTGCCAAAGACCAGCTCAACGAGAATATTTTGATTTGTTGGGCTTCTCTATATAATCTAAGGTCTTGACCTCATTGTGTGAAATGAGTGGACTTAAGTTGTGAATTGCTAGAATACAAACACAATTAAATTGAATTAAATAGAGTGTACATACATAATTAGCCTGCTGTTTTTTTCTTGCCTTGTTTTTATTATTAAACTTAATGATGCATTATTGTTATTATCGTGTCAGGCGAAACGTAACAGCTGTATTCCACGAATGAACACATTAGATATGCAGGAGCAATTTCAGTTGCCTCCACAGTCACAACCCCCTCCTGGAGCTCCTGGTTCTGCTGTAAGGTGAAGCGACGCGGCAGCAGCGAGCTCCACATCTCCCATATTGCTCTATAACTCTGATGCTCCCCAGCTGCCCTTTAATAGGCCGCTAATTAGACTCATCAGGATATATACTTCTCAGCTTGGTAGATGGGTTATTGCCACGCAGTGGTTGTTGGTCTCCTGATTATCTGATAATATCAGTAATATTACTGGGGAATCAACCAGTTTGTCTCATTACACATCCACAGACTGTATCGCCCATAACAGCTTTAAAACCAATCAAGTCAGCGTTTGAAGCCGTTTAGCGACTTGTGTAGGGGTTCTGAAGATATTACATTCATGAGCTAACAATCAGATCGGAATCAGCATATAACGGAGGAATCTGTCTGTCAAGAGACAAGGATGTGAGACAGTTTTAGTCCAATCATGTTTTTAATTCAACAAGGTTACAGCCTACAGGCGGCTGTGGCTCAGGTGGTAGAACGAGTTGGTGAATGATCGGAAAGTTGGTGGTTTGATTCCCAGAGATGGCAAAAGTACTCACATTTTTTACTTGAGTAGAGATACTTGTGTAGAAATAGACTCTGGTAAAAGCAGAAGTACTCATTCAACTCCTTTACTCAAGTAAAAGTACAGGTTCAGAAATTCACTTAAGTACAAAAGTAAAAATGAATCTTTAGCTTCGATGATAGACGATGCCTCTTTTGATAACTCTGCAAAAAACACACAATAGGATTGTTTTCATCCTTTAGGAAGCTTCACAGAGCTGCTACAGAGAAACACATCACTGGACAGTTTTCCATTTCAGCAGCATTATGAACATTAAACATTATGATCAACATGGAAACACTTCAAGACTACCAACATCTTTTATTGAGCCTCAGTAGAAGCTGGTTCTCAAAGTTCTTTGGATGAAGATGGGCCCTTTTGGGTCTGAACATCAGTCCTGCAGTGCTAAAAAGTTTCTCGCAGGCAGCTGAGGCAGGCAGGAGTGTGTTGAGCTTCAGTGACAAACTGCACACTGCTGGTAAAGACAAAGACGTTTGTTGTTGCGTCTTTTACTTCGTGTCGTCATCTGCGGAGGCTGAAACAAGTAAGGAGCCAGTTTTGAGAATGTAAGGAGTAGAAAGTCCAGATATTTGTGTTCTAATGTAGGGAGTGAAAGTCAAAAGTCGTCAGAAAAATCATACTCAAGTACAGATACCTGCAAAATCTACTTAAGTACATTAACAAAGTATTTGTACTTTATTACTTCCCACATTTGTCGATTCCACCCTGTAACCTGTGTCATGGTGGTTGTGTCCTTGGGTAAGACACTTCACCACGTTGCCTGGTGTGAATGTGTATGAATGGATTGTTTGAGGTGGTGGTCGGAGGGGCAGAATGGCAGCGACGCCTCTGCTAGTTTGCCCCAGGGCAGCTGTGGCTACGATCGTAGCTACCACCACTGGAATGAACATGTGTGTCAATGAATAATTGACGGTGTAAAGCCTCTCTGAGTGCCTAGAAAAACACTATAGAAATGGTAGAGTAGATTTGTAAGCCTTACAGATCATGCCTATCTAAATTCAACAATTAGTAGTTGTAGACCTTTACGACATCTGCTGTCACATAATTACTAGCGTAGGCACTGCAGCCGTCTTGTCCTTGAATTCTGCTTCCAATCTTTCCTTGACCTCCTGATGTTTACCACCGAGCTAAAGGAGGAAAAGTGCTCAAGAAAACTAATTTGTTGGACTATTTTTGACCACTTTAGAATCAGAGGTGAGGGATCATGAAAGCACCTTTCCGTTGCACACATTTGCAATCACAGACTCATTACACCTTCTAAGCAACACACCTTTTGGTAACTTTTTTCCAATTTCGCAGGTCGGCTCTGACGTATGAACGGTCACAAAGACGTTTTTGTGAGATTGAAAAAAAAGGGAAATGTGGTTGTGTTGTTTAAAAGTCGCCTAGTTCACGATCCGTTCCTCATTTTCTATCTGTGTGCTTGCACATTTCATTACTGTTGGTGCATCCTATTATTTCCTTGACTGGGAAGCAAATTAGGAGTGTGTGAACACAAGAAAGTTTCATTGTACAGTTATTATGTCCCAATAAATCAATTTCACGCTGCCTCCTCTTGAGTCAGTCGTGGGCTTCTGGTTTGTGCTGAACTCCTTGAAATCCTACTGGGATGTATTGTAGCTGCTTCCTCTGTCCTTTGTCCTGCTTCATTCAAGTACCAATGCTTTCAATTTGCATTAAATTATTTGGTTTTCAAAACAGACAAACACATACTTTCGTTCGAGTCTAATGTGGCTAAATGTTTTCCCGATGCCTTACCATGAATTAGGGCCTTTACAGTGTCGTACTAGTTTGGTGTTCGGTGTTGAACTTTCTATTCTGTGACACCAAACACTTCACCTGCATCCATCCTTCAGTTTTAACCCTTTCCACCCCAGAGGTCCCCATACCGGCACCAGGGTGTGTTGCCTATTAAAACACAACCTGCTTCCATTTCGTTGAAGGTTGCTGAGTGCAGCACATTCAGCGAAGAGACCACTGTGCGATTAAAATGGAAGAAGCGTCGTTGTTGCGTCAAATTTGGTGAAGATGCTCGTGAGAATTTTTTGAGCCTATTCAATAAGGTCAGTGTTTCCTGACTCATTCTGATAAGACTCTCATTTCCTTTCTGTTTTAAGCAGTGGGCGGCTGTGGCTCAGGTGGTAGAGCCACTGATTGCAGGGTTGGCAGTTCGATCCCCCGCCCCTCCACAGTCGAAGTGTCCTTGGGCAAGACACTGAACCCGAAGTTGCTCCCAAGGGCAGGCAGCACCTTGCACGGCAGCTCTGGTGTATGGATGTGTGTGTGAATGGGTGGATGACAAACACATTGTACAGCACTTTGGATAAAAGCAAGTAGGCAGAAGGAACATTGTTGTGTGAAATATCTTCCTTTAATGAGCTGCAGTCAGATTTACAGACCGATTAGATGCAAAGATGCAAAGCAAAATGCAACCCCTGATGACAGTTTGCAGTTGGAAACAATATTTATGTTGGATCAGTGGATCTGCTCAGTCAGCGCTGACAAACATGAAGTCCAGTCTGCATACGTGGTTTAATGACCTTGCAGATCACAAGGCAAACCATAAATTGATCTCATTAAAAAAAAAACAACACACTTCTCTTTGCAAATACCTGCCGGAGACCACTGAGCGTGTGTGTGAAGAGCAGGCTGCTGCAAACAGCTATCGACTAAAAATGGATGCAGCTTCGTTTCGTCAGCTGGACAACTGAAAAAACACAGGTAAACATCACGTCATCCCTTCCCCGAGCTCCTCTCCTCCTGTTGCACCGCTCCCTCTGATTGACCGCCTGCCTCCCGCGTCCAGCTTACCACCTCTAAACGCTCTCTCATTTGACGAATTTCTCTTATCGAGTGCCTTCTGATCTCTTTCTATCGAACCGCCGCATTCCTCAGATTCACTGCAGGGACATGCTTGACGTTTAATCAACTCCATTAGTGCTTGATCACACTCGGCAGCGTCTTTGTTCGGTGTTGTTTGTCCCTTTCTGACTCTCAGCCCTCCCTTTGCTGCATCTTCTCTCCCCCGGCCTCCCTCCCTCCCTCCCTCCCTGCCTTCAAGACCTCGCGGCCGTGAGCTGTTCATGTTTGTCAGATCCATTAAGAAGGAGGCGCGGTGGAGAGCGCGGGGGGACCCACCCCGGCATTTGACCCGCTTTGCCCTGCCCGTCACCAGGCGGCCTTGGCAGAGCCCTCTGGGAGGTTCTGGATGTCTGACTGGGTCCTCGTGGCGTAAGCTTGCCTAGACAGTAATTGGCTGGCTCAGAGCTCCACGTTGGGGCTCTCTCCTGACAGCTGGTGGGTGGATGCTGCACACCAATTAGAAAAACACAGAGAGACAGAGAGAGAGAGGGAGAAGTGCTCTGTGTTCCTGTGATTACATGAGAAAGTGAGAGTTTCCGAAATAGTGAAGAGACAAGAGGGTGCAGTTTGAACTTTTACCCTCGTTAATTGTTGTAAGTGAGGAAATGCAAACAATTCGTAATCAGAAACAGACACGTGTTTGTTGTTTCTCCTCTGAATAGAGTATGTTCTCTCCAGTAAGGACCTCGTCTTAGAGCTCTCTGGTATCCACACTCACATGCAAACGTGTTACAGATGAACATACACGGACAGCGTGTTGAAAGAAAACAGGAATCACAAAGATTTTTTTTTTCTAATTAAGAGTGTGAAAAGCAACACTGTTTGTGGAACACGTGTTTTACACCATTCTATGAGTAAATTAGGTAATGTTTTGTTAATGTTTGTGAAATATATTTTTGAGGGTTTCACAGACATTGGCCGTATAATTTCCTGATATATTCTCAATTTGCTTAGTGTTTGTTCAACCTTTTGTTTTTGCTCAGCCTCCTTCCTCTGCTTTTGTAGGTATTGCAATAATGAGCAATGACGAAATAAAAGTATCAGTGAGGTGCGATGAGTTTCATGGCTGGTGAGGCTCTGACTTCATCAGAATCTGATTAACAAACATATGCACTCTACACAGGAGCATATTTGCTATTTGATTGGCTGCAATTTACGGGTTATGTTTCATATCTGCAGTCTTTACATATACAAGCTGTAGCCCACAAAACGCATGTTTCTTCTTCTTTTTTTTTGTTTTTAAGTTATTGCCGTCTTACCTTTAAATGAAGTCCATGCTCTGCTCCTTCTGGACAAAACATCCGTTACTTTTTTGTAAAAGTCTCCTGATCTTCCTTCGCTACACTTGACTTGCTAATTCTATATCATACCGAGTCTAGCTTGCTGTCACTGACTCTACAGCCACGGAGTCACAAGAAGCCTGTCTGGGATCAGAGCGCCCCCTGCCATGAGGCCAGAGAACTGCCTGCCTCACCTAGAACCTCTTCTCAGCCGTTTATGATCGCTCAGCACACGGAACACGTTACACACATACAGTTGGTAACAAAAAATACTGTTCATTATTATATACATCAGCTGAACTATGGAGCATCAGTTCCTATATTAAATGTGTTTGAACCAGGCGACATTCAGACAGCAGCACGCTGACACTGCAGGCAGTCAGCGTAGGTAGCGAGGGATTGCACAATCCAAGTGAGGCTGAGCTTTTTATTACTTTCTTCCTCGTCTGAAATATAAATATTTATAATCAGTGCTTCACAAATTAGACAAGTGGTCTAATCATTTTTTAAGCACGCTATCTATCTATCTATCTATCTATACATACATATCAATTGAAAGTAGCACAGTGCAGATTTTATGTTTACCTTTCCAGATCCATGCTGGTAGGCTGCACTGACTACATACAGGGCGCACAATGACAACACACACACACACACACACACACACACACACACAGTCAGTAAAGTTGTGTAGTACAGAGTGTATCCTGTCACTGAGGAGCTAGTCATACTTTAAAATGGAAAGACACTTTGCCTGGTACAGACACACACACACTCTCTCTCTCTCTCTAAAGTTCCTCCGTGTAGATTCAGTGTTTTCTGTCACAGAGGACTCGGGCTGTACTTCAAGGCAGAGAAACATTTTATTTTATGAGCACTATGTACACACATGTAATCGCACAAAGTCATACAGCAGCTATAATTGATCACCGACTCCCTCTTTGCTCAGTCCCTTGTCCTCGCTAATGTCTGCATTATAGATCTGAGTCACTGCTTTAATCTCTGATTGAAGACACATTTTCTCTGATGTAAAGATCAGCTCGCTCTGCTTAAAAAGACCTCGATGGACCTCGATGTGTGGCTGTTCTCACGGCGACTGTACTGTGACGGCGGCTCAATGTTCAGGAAGCTGCTCTGTAACAATATGAGTGAGCACATACTGCAGATGTGCATTCAAACTAATGTTCTCACGATTTGTTAGGGTGCCTTTTCAACTGCTTCAATTACCGTCTTCTTTAATTTCAGTTCTCCAAGCCTGTCCCATAATGTCGAGGCCAGTTACTTGCTAACCCACTCACAGGAAGTGTTTGTTTGTTATGATGCTATGTTATGAACGCGTTTTTGAGGTCCTAAACGTACTCGCACAAAACTTGGCTAACACATCAGACCTGGTAAAAAATTTTGTGATTAAAATGCTCCGCAAATGTCGGATGGTGTGGAAATGGCAGCCCGTGCAATTTCGATCATTGGCCACTTCAATAGAAAAATGGCTCAACAGCGCCACCTACAAAAAAAATGGGCCCCTGAACACACTTTCACGTAGAGCCATGAAATTCGGCACACACGTAACATGCTGAGACGCACAAAAAAGTCTCAAGAACATGTATCCGAAACGCAACAGGAAGTCGGCCATTTTGGAAAAAAAAATGGCGGCTGTTGGCCAGAAATCGGCCATTTTCAAAATCTGTCTCCTCCTAGTGGGGTGAGCCATACACATTTCAAATTTGGCCAGCACAAACTACAGGACGAGGTGATTAAAAGTGAAAAAAAAAAAAGTTAATTTTTAATTTTTTTGTTTTATTTTTGGACAACTAACAACATGTGGGTACTTCACATGTTGGCTGTATTTGTGCTCCACACAAGTTTGTTTGTGTAAAAGTATAATTAGCTGTACAATTAAATGATCACAATGATAAAGATAGTAAAACACATAGAGCATAAATAGAAAAATGTCCAGAGTTGTGTTTAGAATCACTTTAAACTGATCAGTGATTGACAAGATTCTAATAACTAAGCTGAGACTAATCTCACAGAACCATCGTTTTAAGCGAAGGTGTCATGTTTTCCGATGATTTTTGGAGGGAGAACCTGGCAGATGATTTACTGACATGTGCTTTTGGCAGGGACAGATGGTGTATTATAAATAGGATGGGCAAATTGTTCTGGAACCGTCTTCATCCGTGAATTTAAAGTGAGAAAATAATCGTCTTATTACACATTACTAGAAGGCTGAATTAGTGATGCACATAGATTTTAACAACGCTCTCTTCTGGGATGTATTCTTCAAAACACGTAATCTGGAGAGATTCATTTTATGCTCTAATAAGTATTAATCCTCTGAATCCCAGGCAGTTTCTAGGTGTCACATTTTTACTCACTGAGGGCTTGTTTATCACAATTTAAAGTCTTGCACCGCAACAGAAACAACACAATCATGGCTAGATGAAAAAACAACTCAATGTAAATGTATTTTATGCAATATAAAATTAAGATGCCATAAATCATAATAAAAAAATAACAAATTGATTTTATTGTTTACAAAAAATAGAATTAATATGTAAAACATTTATTTAAGTCCCCAACACTGGAGAAATTGTGATCACAGATATTATAGATGCTTTACTGTTTACAATTTTTAGAACCTCTTGACAACTAGTTTTTCACTCTACTTTGCACTTTAATTCAAGAAAGGTACAATCGTGACTTGATAATCTGACACTAAATGTAAAACCTTCTTTTATGTCGGATAGCAAGGCTGTCGGATTGTCAAGACGGAGGTCGAGATACAAGGAGGGCTTGATGCTGGAAGGCTCATTTATTGTTAATATTTATTGTCTATAGTTGTTATAATAACTAGTGTATTGTCAGAACACTATGCATCGCTGGATTTTACACCTTTGACCGGTGCTAGTGTGCATGTTCCGGCCACTTCGCCCAGTCGGAGCGCACCCCCGGGGTGGAAGTGGTCGGAACGCACAGGCAGCACTTGGTGCTGATGCCAGTTTAGTTAGCGCTCACAGTTCTGTTTCCACCATCGACGGTGGCAGCAGGGGAGTGGTGGGCAAGATACGCTCCACCATTACCATCCATGTTTACTTCCAACAAACACTGAGCACGCTCGCTGCGTGTGACGTCGTCGTGTCCTCTTCTGTGCATGCGGGACACTTTTGGGTTGTATGAAGTTCACACAGCAGATCACATACAAGTCGCATTTAACTGGAAATGTGAACGAACTGACAAAAAAAAATCAGATTTCACAAAAAAATCCAAATTGAGCATTAAGTCCTGCAGTGTGAACGTAGCCAATCTGTGGGATTGTTCAGTCAGATAATACGCCGTGATCCTGATTGGTGACACAAAATGTCATGTCGGAGTCAGAATCCAAGGCTGTCGGTATGTTAAGACTGTTTTTAATGAGTTCTGTTCGTTTTTCCTAAAATCCTGTCGGATAGCAAAGTTTTCTGATTGGTAAAGGTCGGATCATCAATGCTGAATGTATCTTCTAACAACTTGCTGACAATGTGCTCGTCTGTGTTTCTGAGCAATACTGCATTCATTTAATGGATCAAGTATGTTTTATTTTCTTCTGGATCTTTGCCGCTCAGTCAAAAGTTCATCGATTGTTGGTGACAGTGAAGTCAATCGTATCAGATGCGGTGAGAAGTAAAACATTTGTTCTCTTTTTTTTTTTTTTTTTTTTTTTTACAGAGTCTGACGCAGATAGTTTATTTTGGGCAAATTTTTTAAATGAGACTTAGAATAAAGTGATTTTTTTTTCTGAAATATGATTTAAAACCTGATTCATTTTACATGATTAGTTAAAGCACTGTTGGAAAGTTTAAAAGGTTGAGGATTCTTTTAACTTTTACAGTTTCCGACTCAATAAACGCTTCAATTTTGTCACTTTTTTCCAAACATAACCTTCCTTTCAAACATGGGCTTAGAGGTTCAGAGGGTTAAGCAATAAAGAGCTGTTCAACAAAGAGTCAGTCTCCTGTTTACTGCAGACCTCTAGACTGTTGTGTCAACTCCAATCACAACTCCTGTCCCTGAAGCCACTTTTTACTTTCTTATTTCTGATTCTTTGACCAAAACCTGGCAGTTTTCCAAACTCTTTGTTTTTTTTTCACCTCAACCAGTTCCACTGGGGGTCTACAGATGGATGTCTAACCCTTGTCCCTGCAAGACATCTTAAATTCGCTGTGTATCCCCCAGCCGTCCAGTCTGGTTCAACAAGTTAATGAACAAACGGTGCACCTCTCTTCCTTCAGCCGGTGATGACAGGCGGCGAGGGAGGAGCATATCTCTTAGATGGAGGGGAAACTATTAGAGGGAAGTGTAAAGCATTGATGTGTCAGAGCGATCAGGGTTTATTGTGTTGTAAGATGTTGACGAGATAACAACACCGCAAAGACAAACGATACCGGCGACCACTTGTTGGCTTCTCCGCTGTGCGTTTATTATATTTTATGGCACATAACTTCATAGATGAGGGCGACTGAGTGAAATCTCAAATTGTTTTTTAGTTGCCTAAAACTGAAATAAGCAGCACAAGTGATGTACAGCCTGGCTTGCATTGGATAAAGCAACTTTTTTGGAAGGCTTACACGCTAAATCTTCCACTAAATATAAATTCACGGACGTATTTATGTTGATCAAGTTTGCAAAAGTTCTTTTGTCATCCCCCGGCAGCCAGCAGCGGTGATTTGCTGTCCGCGGCGGTGCTGTTAAAGCGCTTCATGTCAAATATTTAACACAAAAATGAACAAGCAAAACTTCATTTTCAAGGAAGATAAAGAATCGCAGCCGAACGACTTTGTGACAGCAACAATATGCTTTTAGCTGCTTTTATCATAAGTGTGGAGCAAGTAGGAAAAAAAAAAGAACACCCACCCAGTCAGGTTTTAAAAGGATAAATACGATGAAGCACTCAAGGTGACAATGATTGCATAAAAGGAATTTTTTGGATCCAGCTGAATAAAAAAGGTCAGAGGAAGAAGCACTCAGAACTGCCATCCTTCTTTTTTTTTTTTTCCTGATCTGTGTAATTACTTTTTACTTTTTACTCTGAGTGATGGATGGTATTTAGTGGGTTTAGTGTATTTTTTGTGGGCAAATGTAGACAAAGAGTCTTCTTTCCCAATTTGTCAACCTACATTTATACATTCATAGTGCCCAGACCAATACTTTCATGCAAACTCTCTTGCTATGCGTCTGCCGTTGAAGGTATCTTCTTGCATTCAACCTATTGTACAATCGTGACTCGATAATCCATCCATTATCTATACACCGTTTAATCCTCACGAGGGTCATGGGGGGGCTGGAGTCTATCCCAGCTGACTCAGGGTGAAGGCAGGAGACACCCTGGACAGGTCACCAGTCTATCACAGGGCTACACTTAGAGACAGACAACCAAGCACACTCACATTCACACCTACAGATAATTTAGAATCACCAATTAACTGCAACATGTTTTTGGACTGTGTGGGAGGAAGCCGGAGAACCCGGAGAGAACCCACGCTGCACGGGGAGAACATGCAAACTCCACACAGAAAGATCCCGGTGCCCCCACCGGCACGCAAACCGGCGACCTTCTTGCTGCGAGGCAACAGTGCTACCAACTGCGCCACCCTGCAGCCCCAGTGCCGACATGTTTATTTAAATTGACATAAAGGAGTTTAAAAAAAAACAAAACATGTTCTGTCATATTTTATTTAACTACTTTGTTTTTTTGTTAGTATCTTTTGTTATTGTTTTTCTGCTGTAGGACCATTTCACTATTTGTATTGAGAAATTTAGTCAGCTACCTTTTATATCAGCCTCATTTTTTCGTGTTTAACGCTTCGTGTTCTACAGAATACAAGCGAATGTAGGTGAAGCACAAGTCTGGCCTTGAACAAAAATCACTCTCCTCTTGAGCGAATTAATGAAAAAGCCTAAAGTCATGCACATATTTAACTACATAAACGTCATTTCATGGATGTAATTACAGTGACACACACACTCAACTGTGTTTTTTCCATTTCCACATGTAATTACCTTCACTTCGATGCAAAGCTAAAACAGCTTTGATGATTAAATCCTCTGTAGAAAATGCTTAACACATTTGCAAAGCTTTTTTTTTTTTAAATGAACACACTTGCTCGTGTCTTGTACCAGCCAGGACTTGGAGGTTTAAATCAAGTTGACACAGCATCAGTTTACACACCAGGCAAAATGAATAAAAACGCCTCGGGACTGGGCTTAGAGGCCTCGCATCAGAGGAGGTTGTTGAGGTGGTTGACAGCAGCACTTATGCACAAACACAAATGTGTGTGTGTGTGTGTGTGTGTGTGTGTGTGTGTGTGTCTAGCAGTTTACCTTAAAATGTAAGCAGCAAGTACAGTTCCTCGAGTAGTTATGCTGTTGTAGTCGTATCGCACAAGTGTGAGCTCCAGGCAACAGATAAGGAAGGAGACACAAGGTCAGACAGAGGAAGACTGGGTAACACTAAATTAAATCCAACAAAAAAGAACTAGTAAAGTCCTTTCCAACTTGTGTAAAATACTATTTCTCCACACTTAGGTAAGAGGTCAAAGTGTCATTTCTCTCTTTTTCTGTCTTAAAACTACACTGAGATGCTGCAGTCTCTGTAAGTCGAGTCAGATTATTCATACAGCACATTTATGCACAACATATCTCAACCAAAGTACTGCTCAGACGGAATTCAGTTAAGCCATTAAAACAAATTAAGCCAACGGGACAGCAGAAGAGACAGTGGAGCGATCATTAATACTGTCCAGTGAAGATGAAGGCAGCAATCCGATAGCTGAGTGGTTAGAGAGCTTACAACATGGGGCAGTGAGCGCTCGGTTCCTGGAAGTCATTCCCCTACTACAGGCATCACCAAATGGTGGACCTCGGTCTGGTTCTGTCCGGACCCGTAACCAATCTCTGATAAATTCACGAGAATAGATTTTCATGGAGCATTTTTTCCGACGGTCGCGGCTACAGTCAGCAGGTAGTACGGCAATAGCTCCACTCAGTCCAGCCAATCAAATCGTCTGGTTACCCTGCACGGCGGCGCACCGCCACAGCTCGCTGCCACTCTGCGCTGCCTATACAGCAGAACAGAGAGGAAGAGACAGTGATGACAGCATGGCTCGCTCCAAAAGAAGGAAGGCTGATGAGGAAAACTTTGAAGACGAGTGGACGGAGAAATGTTTGTTCATTCTTCCATCAGGCAGTTCACAACCAGTGGCCTCATATGCTCTGAAAATCTGGCATTAACTAAAATTAGCAACGTGAAGCGCCACTACGAAACAAAGCACAGCTCTTTTGACCAAAGGTATCCCCTGAAGTCCGAGCTGAGGACATGCAAAATAATCGAGCTGCAAACCCAGTATGACATATCTATCATCACCACCTTTACAGCCCAGCAACGTGCAAACGAAACCTTTTATTTACTATTTTCTGAGGATGTTGACTTTTTTACTTGAACTGGAGGCCTTCAGTTCTTTAGGCTGGGACCTCTTTAATTTAAGAGATAAGGGGGTTATTCAGCTTTGTTTGCACTTTTTAAATGTATTTTATTCTGAGGCCTTGGATTCTGACTCCGACATGACATTTTATGCCACAAATCAGGATATCAGCGTATTATCTGACTGAACAATCCCACAGATTGGCTACGTTCACACTGCAGGACTTAATGCTCAATTCGGATTTTTTTGTGAAAACAAATGTTTTTGTGAGTTCGTTCACATTTCCAATTAAATGTGACTTGTATGTGATCTGCTGTGTGAACTTCATACGACCCAAAAGTGTCCCGCATGCACAGAAGAGGACACAATGACGTCACATGCAGTGAGCGTGCTCAGTGTTTAAGTAAACATGGATGTGGCGGCGGTCAGGGAATGGCGCCGGTGGAAACAGGACTGTGACCGCTATCCTAAACTAGTATCAGCAGCCAGGTACTGCCTGTGCATTCCGACTACTTCCACGCCGTCAGAGCGCTCCCAAGGGTGGACGTGTCCCCCCGACCACGCCGAATATTCAGATATTCATCATTAATTGGGCCTGAACATCCAGAGACCAGAAAGTGCTATTGAGACCAGCCCTACTAGTTATTATACCAACTATGAGCAATAAATTTTAACAACTAATGAGCCTTCCAGCATCAAGCCCTCCTTGTATCTCGACCTCCATCTTGACAATCTGACAGCCTTGCTATCCGACATAGAAGAGGGTTTTACATTCAGTGTCGGATTATCGAGTCACGACTGTATTTAGCAATATTGCAAGAAGTATGTACACCAATGATGAGAAAAATAAAGGCTTCAAGTCTTTTCTTCTTGCTTCCATTAAATTGCTATTGCTGGAGGCTTGGTATCACAGTGGACACTCACAGGGCTGGTTGGTGAACTACTGAAGCTGAACGTGAAATTCTTGCAGTTGGAACGTGCCTGCACTGTCAGTCACAAGCCCTCCTTGACCTTCTTCATTGTCTTTGTACTGAGCCATTTACTCCCTGCTGGCTTTCAGTTCTCAGGATTTCGCACATCATTTCATTTAATAAAGAGCGACTGAAGAGGGGAATAAGCTCTGCTCTCTGACCTCGCCAGCTCAGTCAGACGCTCACTAAAGCTGTTTATTTGTACATAAGCTCAGCATCGCAATGGTTTGCGAGCCTTGCCTCTTAAGTGAAACAGATAATACTCAGACAGAAGAGGCCAAGTAAAAGTGAATAGCGTAACAGAGTTAATAATCTCTTTCCTGTTTTTGAATCTTGTTGTCAGATGAAGGATGCACATGAGTGACCTTTCCTCGAGCTGCATCTGAACTCCACGGCGGCCCTTGCAATATTTATGTGAGCTGCGTCCAGTGTACCGACAGCATCATCTGTCTGCTGTGTCTCTTACCACCGGGATTGATGATATTCCGTCTTTGTATCAAATTATGAATCAGCAGCAGCACCGATTCCATCTCTTCAACATGACATTACACTAAGCGCTGCCCTGATCTTTCTTTCTTTCTCACTTGTGCTTCCTCCCTCTCTTCTTTATCTCTCTCGCTTCACTAACCAATCACTCTCCTAAATTGCATTTTATGGTCCTATTATGAATGATGACAAGGCCCCAAGACGACCTGGGCCAAAGAACAGCTTCAATCATTGAAAATGCACAGAAGAATGCAGTGAGACTCCTGTCTTCCCATATAGGCTCTGAGCTGAAATTAGGTTAGCCACCGAGTAAGTGACAGATATTGGTCAAGCAAACCATTCTGGCATGCCGCCGGGAAATATATTGGCAGGTCATTCAGAGGTACCCGCGTGGATTTGTGTTCTGGAGCTCTAAAGATCCATTTTGCCTCCTCACTATTTCAAGTATTGTGTTCTTCTGTGGTTTGACTTTTCATCTAATGACATAAGCTTGTCAAGTTTTCTTTCCTGTCACATTACTGGAGAGTGTCGCTGCAAAGAAAGAAAATGTTGTTTTGAATGGTTACCAATATCTTATGAAGATATATATATAGATATATGTTCATGGGAGTGGTCTTTCTTTCAGAATGAAAATACAGTCGTGACTTGATAATCCGACCCATATCAATCCTAAACCTTGCTATCCGACAGGTTTTTAGGAAAAACTAACAGAACCCATTAAAAACAGCCTTAACACACCGACAGCCTTGGATTCTGACTCCGACATGACATTTTATGTCACAAATCAGGATAACAGCGTATTATCTGACTGAACAATCCCACAGATTGGCTACGTTCACACTGCAGGACTTGATGCTCGATTCAGATTTTTTTGTGAAATCAAATTTTTTACGAGTTCGTTAACATTTCTGGTTAAATGTGACTTGTATGTGATCTGCTGTGTGAACTTCATACGACACGATGATGTCACACGTAGCGAGCATGCTCAGTGTTTACAGAAGTAAACATGGATGGTAACAGTGGAGCGTATCCGTCATTCCCCTGCCGCCACCATCGATGGTGGAAACAGAACTGTGACCACTAGCTAAACTGGCCTCAGTAGCCAGGTACTGCCTGTGCGTTACAGCCACTTCTGGCCCAGGGGTGCGCTCCGACGGGTTGGAAGTGGTCCCCCGAATATTAATTGGGCCCAAATATCCAGAGACAAGAAAGTGCTATTCAGCCCAGCCCTAGTTTGTCGTGTATCAATGACATATAGGTTGGATAAGTGCGACCTGGCCGCTCAGAAGTTGCATGACAAAAGATCAGGTACCTATCAGATTTAGGACCACCTACCTTTGATGTCAACCAACGGCCCGTGCACAACCACACCGGTCAATTACGTGTGAAATCCAGCGATGTGTAGTGTTCTCACAATACACTAGTTATTATAACAACTATAAACAATAAATATTAACAACTAATGAGCCTTCCAGCATCAAGCCCTCCTTGTATCTCAACCTCTGTCTTGACAATCCGACAGTCTTGCTATCCGACATAAAAGACGGTTTTACATTTAGTGTCGGATTATCGAGTCACGACTGTATCCCGTTCCATAGGACACAAGGGCTCACTGAATGGTTTGATGCCAATTCTCTGAATCATATGCGATCGCCTTCACCAGATCTCCACCTTAAATGTGGTTTCCACTCAGTTTCTAATGGCACACAAATGGCACATCCTGACTCGAAACAGTGACTCAGTGCAGCATAGCAAGCAAAGTCCTACAACCTTATCCTGCAACATACTGAGCCACACAGACTGGTAAACACGTATACATCACCAAGGGAAGTCCAAAGGGAAAGGGTGTCATCTTTGCCAACAATTAAAAGCTGTAAAAAACATTTAGGTTGGTCACACATCCACTTTTGATTATCAGCTGGTATGGATCCAACATCTTACCAGCTTCCTCATGAACCATCTGCACCCTGTTTAAGCAGCTTTCCCCTGCATGTAAACAACCAGCACAGCCAAAATGGAGCACAGCCACAAAAACTGTTGTACCTAAATGCAGCCAAACTGCTGTAACTCTCTTTCTCTCTTTTTCAGTCTGAATGGCTCCAGGATGCCTAAAAATGCATTAAAACAGACATAATGTAATTTCCAAAATTGCATGAGTGGCACTAGAAAAAAAATATTGTCTTTGGGGAAATAAATCGTTCATAAAAACGAGGTTTTTATTTATTGCTGCAGTTAAGTCTGCTGGTATACACTGCAAGGTTCAAATGAGCTGTTTTCAGGTAATAGGTAACTATCTGCTCTCCTGAAATAATAGGGTGTAAAAAATATGAAAACTCAAACGTACAAAGCTTTTAGTGCCAAAAAATAATATAAATGATGAATATTCAAAAACACAGAGGGCTTGATCTTGTCCAATTATTTTGTTAGTAAGATGGTTGCTATTTTTACGCTGATACCAAACCTCATACCATCAGATCAGTCTGCAGGCATAGGTAGCTTTTGTTTACCTGTTTAGGTTTGCTGTGGTTGCTCAAATTAAATGCACAGGTTTTTCTTCATCTGCCGCAAACGCCGACTTGATGGATAATGATTAGAAACACTCTCTCTCTCTTTTCTCAAAGACTGTCTTAAGAAGCTACAGCTTTCCAATTAGAGTTAAAGCTCGGTATTTTCAGGCTCATTAGTCCTCGAAAGTTAGTGTCATAAGAAAGAGATGGAGCAGAGACAAAAAGACAGAGAGGAAGAGAAAGGAATCCCTTTGAAACGGCAAATCTTTGCTCCCCCGTCACAACATCCTCTGTCCCGTCTCCAAACTATTTTTGTTTTCCACCGGGATGATGATGCGTGCAGCATTTTCAGAGAAGGGTTATAATTGAAAGCAGAACCAGCAGGTATATTTATGCTGTCACAAATCAGTTTGATTTGTGGGGTTTTTTTTATTTTATTTTTTTAATAAATTAGAATATGCCTTATGGGTAAGTTGAACAGTCACTTCCATTTTTGAAAAGTTTCATTTAGTTCTTCATCATTGCCAGTATTCAAATCTGCAATTCTTCACAGTCATCAGAGTGTTGTGCTCACAGTTTTAGCCATTAAATAATTTGCATACAAATTATTTCACTGTTCCAATTTTGTCAAGTATTTTTAGTGTCCGTATGTTTGGGCTGCTGCATCCAGGCCAACTTGTCAAACATCACACTGTGGTGTTCGTGGTAGGAACACCGTTATTTTGAAATTCACTTCTGGCTGTGCTTGGTGTAGGTTGTCGTGTGCTTTGTGTTTGCAGGCTGAGCGGCTCCAACCAGTGGAGGTGATTGTGGCCAATCAGCAATCAAGCACTGGTTAAAGCCTGGCGTCTCAGTTGTGCACTAGACTTTTTGAAGTCTTGAGTTTTTCTATGCGTCTCTGTGCGAGCGCATCCTTAACCATGTGTCTCCCTCCGTCTCTCCAGCTGTCACCTCCACTGGGTTCCAGTCACGAGTTCCAACAGCAGCAGCGCACCTCACCGAGCACAGCCGTCCTTCAGCGCTGATCCCTCGTATTCCCTCCCTCACTTGGCTACAGCGTCCACCAACCTACCCCGCTGGATCAGCCCCCTGCCTCTGGCCTCACCCGTCACTCTCCCTCCCTGTTTGTAAGAAAACCACCTTTTCCACTATTGGCCAGCGTGTCCCGCCTCCTTCCATCATCACACACAGTCCAGCAACAAAATTGGCATATCATCTGTGAATGTGAGTGTGCTTGGTTGTCTGTCTCTAAGTGTAGCCCTGTGATAGACTGGTGACCTGTCCAGGGTGTCCTCTGCCTTCACCCTGAGTCAGCTGGGATAGACTCCAGCCCCCCACGACCCTAGTGAGGATTAAGCGGTGTATAGATAATGGATGGGTGGATGCCTCCAGCCTTTATTGGAAATGATTAGAATTGAAAATAACATTCAATGTGAATGTTACCTCTCTGTTTGCGCAGTAAGTGCAATATTTCAACATATAAATCTGTGCCTGGGGTTCTGTGGTTGACTGGATATCATTCAGTGTAATTCTTTACGAGCTGTGTTTTTGGTATTCAAGCCCCAAGTGTTCATTTTCCAGACACTGCCGACCTTTTGCAAAGAAACCAGTTGAGAACGTCAAGCCGGCTCATTTCTCTGGGACTTTAATGCAGCTTGGAGCTGATTTCATCAATCAAGTTTTGGGAGCGCAACTGGAACTCCAACTCCAAGAAGCTCCTTGGGATTAGGCTGAACAGAACGGAGGCAGCTGTGGCTCCACTTGTGAATCTGATCGAGATACGGGAAACCTTATGACCTGATCCTCTAGGATATATGATATGTGGTGATTTACACAGGGGATTCCTGCTGGTATCTTTATTGATCTCTGCCCCCAGAGCCACTGCTCTCTCCAATTCCAGTAGATAACCAGAGGTGTGGTGAGAGTGGAAGTCTGTCTCCTTCCACATGTCAGGCACGACAAGCCTTTAAATAACAGCTACTGTATGTTTTACTTTAATAAGCTCTTTTTCCTGAGACGAGTGCTTGATGTGTAAGCGAGCTGTGAACAACATATTCCGTTTAGCAAGTCAAAATTATTCTAATGAGCTACATTGATTACGCGTCCTTGTAGATGAGTTAATCTGCCAAAAGACTCGCAGGAAATATTGCTGTTTCGTTAATCAAAACATCGCGTTCGTCACATTAACACTGCTGCATAATTCAAAGCCAGAGCGTACTTTTATAAACTGATGAGAAAAGTCGCCGTAAAAGTTATTTTCTTCTCATTCACCCTGATATTTACGTTGGATTCTCACAAATGCCACAAGACCAATATGTTCTTTTGCAATTTATGCAAGGGTCAGTAGTGAAGCAGCCCTGTAGTAGTGTTAAACCACTTTAATAATCATCTTTCATACTCATATAAAGCTCATTAAAGCTGCAGCAAAACATTCAGAGTGTACAACTTGTGAGTTAAATCCAGAGCAGACTGATTAAAATCAAACTGTACATTGCTCATCATAAGGGTTCAACAAAGCTCAAACTGAAACATCTGACTATCGTTGAGGCTTTTTTTTTTGAGTAACTCTCTCATTAAAAGCAAAGTGTGATATTTTCAGGCTCATTAGATCTTTGAAATCTGCGCCGGAAGACATAAGTTGAGTGGAAAAGTGTGTGTGAAGGACAATAATTGAAATGCAGGCGTCTACATCCCGTCAAATAATTTCCCCAAATATTTTATTATCTAATGTTTATTTCTGTGGTTTGTGCAGATTTGTATTTTATTTTTTAAATGAGGAGGCTTTTAATTGAAAGGCCTTGTGCTCTGTGATAACAGCAGGCATCTCTTATTTGCTCCCGTTGATCATGTCGATTTGATTTTAGAGCTGATGGTAAACCATACGCAGAGACGGAAGACTTGCGTTGGAAGCTCAGCAGCGTCTTTATATTTTAATGGAGCCACTTCAGGCAGCCGATGCATGTGTTCAGCTCTGCCCCATGTGCACTCCCTACGTACCGAAGACATCTACTGTAGTTTTGTTGACCTTCTGGGTGAAGCTCTGCTGCCGTCACTGCTGCTGTTGCTAATCAACCCCACCTCCACCTGTTGACTCTTCCTTTCTCGGTGTGCTGTGTTCCTGCAGAGAGCGATGAGGTCAGAGATGAAATGTCAGTGATGGTATTTATATAATGATCTTTACGTAAACCGCTGACAGATAGAAAGAATCATTTTATTACAATGCAATGCTTCACTTTGAAACCTTGAGCCGTGGATGTTACTTTGACATGTACCACTAAATGCTGTTGCACAGAAGCACAACCCCAAAGACAGCTGTGGCCCCTTCTATCTAGCAGAACAATGCTCACTGCCACACTGCAACAAGAATGGCCCAAGGAACACGAAAAAGAACTCAAAGCACTGATCCAACCTCTGAATTCCCCAGATCATAATTTAGTCAAGCATCTGCGAGACAAACTGCAAAAAAGTCAGAACTACTGAGGTCCAACCTGGATCTGCTGCCAGTACATCAAAACCAGAGCTCTCAGAACACCGAGAGGTGTTAACTACTCAGGTACAGAGCAGCACAGCGGTAGCAGCCACGATGAATGATCCTATGAGCCTGAGCTCAGGACACAGAAACCCTGATTTTCAGATACTTTTCAGTTTCAGATTCTCTCACAGTAGAAGTGCAGCAAAAGTCATGTGTGAAAAGACAGCCAATGGTGAAGCTGCTCGACTCAAATACGTAGACTTTTCAACTCTGTACGCACTGACAACTCTTACTACATGTCCAAATTTTAATACAGATGAGCAGATTTTTTACACATTTGAAAACCTGATTACAGACAAATTGTGAGACGACTTTTGCAGATTCCGGTTCGCATTGACAACTTCTTTTACACATTGACAAATCTCACTTCGGACACACAGATTGAGATACAGACGGACAACCTCCATACGCATGGACAAATAGTTTTGCTGCAATAATGCCCCCATATTCCTTCTTCATAGCAAAGATCATCCCAAGGATCTAGAGCACTCAAATCTTGATCCACAGTGTTGTTTTTGTGGGATTCCTGGGTAAAATACACAATTATCAGAATTCCTGTGTCAGCATTCCAATGATAATAGTTATTGATATTAGTTTTGACTTAAAATAACAGATTTGTGTGGTTTTACAAGAACATTGCTGCAAATGTGAGGCCTCTACATTGATGGGTGGTTTCCAGCAAAACTGTGACTTGTTTTTCTTGAGTGACAAGTTAGCTCAGTTCATTAGAGCATTATTGGTAAGTGTGTAATCTGCATCTTATAATAATGTATGTGTCTGTGGAAGGTGTTCTGTTGGCCTGACTGAAACGAATAGCTCGGTGAAACAACAGTTACAAGTGGTTGATATAAAGAAGGTGTTTTGTGCCAGAATGTGTCTGTGTGTGGGAGTGTGATGTGAAAGAAAACGTATCTTAAAACAATCTTTTACAACAGATTGAGTTAAACAAGTGCAGAGAAGCGACAATTACACAGAGGAAGGCGTCTACAACACACACACACACACACGCGCGTATTCACAGATACAGACACATAGGTGACAGGAAGCGCTACCATCTGTATTCATTCCAGTTGTTAATTAACATGGTTTTGCTGTGTGCACACAGTCCTCTCTAACTTGCATTTTTATCAGCGACAGAAATTGCCCGTGTAGCCAATTTCAGCGCATTATGAAGACACAGTTAACGGTTACTCCTTGAGCCAGTGAGCAGAAATAATGCCAGCTCTTTAATGAATACCTGTTTTGTTTAATTCCTCCACCATAGCTTGCAAGAGACGTCTTTATTTAAGTCTTGTTAGGTACGAAAACAACATGGGAGAGAAAGAAAACGAAATTAAGGACATTGTTACTGTACAAAACTTCCACCCACGTCCACAATACACTGCTTTACATAAAGCTCAAAGAACCGGCTGTGTGGAAAGGAAACAACAAACTGAGCATAAATTAATACTGCTTTGTCCTGCTATCTGTTGCAGACGGTAGTTTGTGATACTGTAACTCTGGCTGTGTGTTTGGGGTTTGATCAAACACCTCCCTGATGGCGTTGTGTGTCGGATAAGAATCTAAACATCTACAGTGAAAGGCTCTGCTCAGCGACAGAGGTGCCTCCAATTATTCTGCTTAATTAGAACTCTTATCCACTCATCTTTAACCCGGCAGTGAAAACATCCACAATCTACGATACCAGGACCCTGAACCGGCTCCTCTAAATGGAATGCAGCCCTCATTAATGTTACTTCCTGCTGTGTTTTTCCTCCTTTGACAAGTGAAAGTGTGTGCAATGAAAAGGGGGTCTATTATTAGCATTCCAGAAAGAAACCATGATAGTGAAGGAGTTGATATATCTGTGGGGTCATTGGGTTTGTAGAGCCTTTAAAAAAACACATACACACAACAAAGAATCATTATCAAAGTGTGAGTGTGCCATTGTTTGGATGAAAAAACAAATACATTTGTCAAATATGTTTGTATTTCTATGTGCTGAGGCTTTTTTTTTTGAGTAACTCTCTCATTAA
>NW_007578853.1:202113-213199 GCF_000690725.1 Stegastes partitus
ATGTAAAGCTGGTACTAGCTGGACAAAGCACATGACCGCACTACAAAAATGTTCTGGCGTGAGGGACAAAGACCCCAAGGAACTGGCTAATCAATCCATTCAGCATCCATAGAAGGTGCTGGTAAAAGCCAAACGAAGGTCCCATCCGCAAACCACAGAACCTAAAGCATCCTCTACTAACACCACAAACAGGACACCCCCAGAGGTCCCATGTCTACACCTCCACAACTCAGAGCTAGACAGTAACAGGCAGGTGGTTTTAATGTTTCTTGCTGCTGTATCTTCCTAACAAATGAAACGCTTCAAAGATCATTGATAAGCTTTCGATGTCTACAAGTTCGCGCAGCCACTCGATGGATCATTTGCTTCTTTTTCACATCTCTTGATACCTTTATGCTGCACGCCAGCATGTCCATGGGGAATAAATAGAGCTGAACCTTTAGACATGACTTGTTGCTTTTTTAACATAACTCAAGGATAAAACCTTTCTATACCTGAGCCACAGCAGCGAGAGACAGCAGTAGCTGAGACCTGCTGTGAAAATCTGGGTGGCGGGTGTCTGAATAATGCATGTACTCTCCTCTGTCAGCAACCAACAAGATGCCTTTGAGCAAAACACTTAAGGATAATACCTGTCTGTTACAGGTTTAAGGGGTTTGTTTTCCTCAGCTCAGAAAAAAAAATAAAAAATACATTTGTGGCTCATCAGTCTTTACAAAGAAAACAACTTCCAATGGCGTGACAGCCGCCTCAGCTCGCTCTTTGCGGTGTTCGGTTTTCATGTCAATGTGCATATATCGTCAGTCACCTGAGAAGAGCAGGAAGTTTGTGTAAAAATATAATCCTCAGAAACACGCTTTTAAAAAACTTTGTCACATCTTGTTTTCAGATTAAAAATGTTGCTCAACAGGACAGCTCAGTCTGACAACACAGCAGCAGACTGGGGTTACTGTTTGGCGTTGCCCTGATCTAAGTAGTTCTGAGTACATTGCAGGGGAAAAGTAGCGACGCTGAAAAGGCTTCTTGCACGCTCATCAAATCTCTGAGTATATCAAGGTTAACAGACAAATGAAAAACAGCCTCGTTCAGACAGGTAGAGATGAAAAAGTCAGGCATCAATAAACTACAAAGGCGAGAGATTCACCGACACTACAGTCTTAGTGCAGAAAAAAAAACTGAAGGTGACCTGAGCTGCACCAGAAAAACAGAGGGGTGCTTAACGCTAATCCATGGATATTGCTGAGCAGCTGAACATAATATTTTAGAGCAGTAAACTTGACTGTAGCCTTGTTATTTCCCTCCTAGATCGACTGACACTAACGTGAACTTCTCCTCAGGGGTAGAATCCGGGCAAAGCGGCTCTACATTCAAAAACCTTGACTTTCCGAGACCTTAAAACCAGTTAATTAAAAACATTTTGTTACATCTCTCCATGTCCTGGTGGCCAGCAATTGGGGGCCAATTTACTCACAGCATGAGATGAAAAGGTCAGCAGTCAATGACCCGAACAGACACTGTTTACTAAACTCCTTGTTCTGCCTGCAAGACTTTACCGATGACAAAAAAACAAGTTGTTTACTTCATTGTGTGTACTATCAGCTTCATAACTATCGATTTTAGACCAAATTGTGATGCTTACCTAACGACAAATTATCATTTCGATAATCATTATGATGGTCAATCCAGCCAAAGACTCACATATCACATTTGTTTTCTAAAATTGGATCCACCAACCATTTATTTTAGCCCATATTCAAAGGTTCTGTATGCAATGCTCAGAACCACTGATGATGGTTTTGAAGTGTGCGCTGACCACACCTGCCCTCTCCCTTTACAGTCCAACCCCAACCCTACAGCGAAGTTGTAAAGGAAAGAAAAAAAATAGTCCAACAGTAGCTTTGTTTAAAAAAAACACTGAATGGCTGCAACAAGTTGGTTTAACTAATTTATTATTGTCTGCTCTTGTCAAAGTGTGGAAACAGACGTATAAGAAGAGGAGATGGAAAAAAATACTGAAGTAAAGACATTCACACAGAGCAGAAATGAAATCCATCCATCCATTATCTACACCACTTTATCCTCTGTAGAGTCGCGGGGGGGCTGGAGTTTATCGCTTTAAGTGAGGACAGGTCACCAGTCTATCACAGGGCCACATAGAGAGAGACAACCAAGCACACTCACATTCACACCTACAGGCAATTTAGAATCACCAATTACCCTCAACATGTTTTTGGACTGTGGGAAGAAGCTGGAGATTGGATTAGGAGCAGGTGGTGACCCTGGATTGGCTGTCTCACCTGTTGCCTCGCTTGATTCCAGCCACACAATTGGTCAGAGGACGGGCCCATCCACTATTTGAACAGCCCGCCAGCTGCACTCGGTCTCCTCACCTCCAGCCTCACCACCTCGGAGAATGTCAGCATGCCATCAAGACTGTACTGCAGGAGGATGCAGCAGCAGCAGTAACTTGTTTGTAGCTGTAGCTGTGTGCAACAGATTCAGAGTCTTGTAGTGACTCTTTGTAAATATTGTAAATAGAGAGCAGAAGTAGGAGAGAGAGGCTTTTTTCTTTTAAACCCTTTTTCTCCTGTTTTTGGTTTATTAGGTAGGTAGGAAAGTTATTTTATTTGCTTTTTCTTTTCCGACAGGGAAATCAGGGTTAATGTAGAGGGTGTTTTGTTTGTTATTTTGGCCTATGTCCACCTCTTTACTGCAAAAATAAAAGAAACTGCTCATTTTGATACCTGGCTTGTCTGATTGCTGCCCTTCTTTGAGGCGGAAAGACTGGCGTGGAGCAAAATTCATGTCATGCCAAAGGTTCCCCTAGACCGGGGCATAACAGAGGGTTAGATGGAGGACTTTCACTTTTGAGGTCAGAGTTTGAATCCTTGGTGGAGTCTCACATTTATTTTGAGCTCGACAAACTGGAAGCATGAGATTTGCTTGGCGGGAGGGGCTCATAACAGAACGAGGAGAGGATTCTGGTGTTTCCCAGATTTTTGCCAACTGCGGCTTTAAGATGTATTAGATGTGAGGAGTCATCAACATTCTGATTGACTGTCCCACTTTGTGTGAGCTTCAGCTTGCTTTATTTGAGTGAATGTTGGGTAAACTGGACCGCTGAGTCATCTGTGCAGTCTGTGTTTATATCACACAAACACCAGACTGTAGAGAGATGTTCGCTGTAGACTTCACGGCACTTAATGTGTGCAGAAATGTGTGTATTTGCGTGGCGCAGTGACTTAAAACTCTTGGTATTTTCTGTAATTTCTCACTTTCCTTTGTGTTTCATTAAGCAGCCACAAAGCATCCGAATAAGCAGAAAATTTCCAATTAAGATGCAACATTTGCTAGTTTGCGTGTTCACCTTATTTTGTGCCACCTACAGCAAAATCACATTTGTATGTGTCCACTTGAATCAGTACACTGGCTTTTTTTCTGCTACTACACCGCCTCTAAGGTCTGCTTCATGTTCATTTACAAGCTCTCATCATCGCTGTGCTAAATGTGAGCAGACAAACCAAGAATAACGACAGACGAGGGGCCGAAGCCAGGCCATTTAAAAAAAAAAAACCTAAATGCCATTAGGTTAGTTTGCACTATATACTAATCCAGTTCTAATCTGTGTTTCTAATTACGCAAATAGAGTAGTGTGGGAGAGATAATGAGATAGAAAGGATGTAGAAGCTCGCTACTGTATGTAGCACTTCTTTTGGGAAGAAGATGAAAGAGGAGGAAAAGAAAGGAGGCCGATGGAAAAAAAAAAAGATGAGAAAATTATAGGTGAGCAGAGGATGGGATGTATGGTAACAGCTGGATGAGGAAGGAAAATTATAGAGGGAGAAAAAAAAAAGACAAGATGGTATACAGAGGAAGAGCATTATGTAGAGATCAGTTAGAGAAAAGTGGAAATGACGGGTAGAAAGAGATGAAGGGGGGAAAAAAATAGTGCAGCGAGATGTTTAATGTGAAGAAAGAAGAAGAAAAACGGAGGAAAGGTAGCAGGTCAAAGAAAGCGAGATGGAGAAAGAGGAAGGCGACGTATGTAAGCGAGAAAGATTTTCAGTTACCAGCAGTAAGCCATCCATCATTCCTGCTGTGCTTTTTCTCAGGGGACCAAATCTTATTATAGAGCTGAGCGTAATATGTGCATCATGTGTAATAGAGACTTCATTATATGCTCCCTCTACCATGTGTGTCAGTGTGTTCCTATCTGAGCTGACGATACCGTCTCCTCGCACATGACACCGATGACAAATTCCTTTAGGTTTGTTGTGCTTGGTGATGAGCGGAGGAATGTGTAATTCTCTGGCTCGCTGGAGCGCCGTGGCAGATCAACAGACCAAGATGCATTCGAGATGCTGTGTGATGTTGTAGGTTTACATCTGACACCCAGTTCCTTTGCTTTTCTTCTCTCTTATATAAAATGTGAGTTGTTTGATTCAAAAAAAAAAAAAAAAAAAAAGCAGGAACAGTTTAATCTGCGATGAAGTAATCGCTCAAAACTTCTCAACCTCAGAACGAGTGTGACGCCCTCGCTAATTTTTTTTTGGAGATAAAACCCAGAGCTGGGAAGGATGAGAAGGATGAGTCTTGCATGGTTGATGTAATAAGATGCTATTTTGCTGAGTATCCAAAATGAGGAGTTTAAAAGCTGCTATGCAAATGGATTCATCCACACAGACATTAGCATCATCAAAAGGTTAATTCTGCTCTGGAACTAGAACATCGCCACGCAGGAGGTAATATACACAACACAATTAGCAAAATGTGACTATAATTACATTTTAAGCGGATAAGGAAGAAAAGGGACACACGCGGAATTTGCACAAATCTCTCTAATCTCTTTCACATGAGGTGGAAAAAGATTCAAAAGTAATTACGGTCCAGATCACGAGAAAGGGAATTCCTTAAGGTGAGCTTAAAATCCAGGAGTCATACCAAATTACAGCTCAGATAAAATAATGGAGTGAGGATATTAAATTTAAATGCACGCGCAGAATTGCATTGAAAAAACACCCCTGTGGCTCTCAGTCATAGGCTAAATCTATAATGCTATATAATGAGCTGTAGCGTACATTTAAATGGATTTTCTCAACTGTAAATGTGCCCTCCAAGGTGGGTACCGATTCACATATGGCTTGTTAATTCTGGACACCCATCCGTAGCTTTAATTAAATGGTACACTTATTACAATATAAACAAAACACTGCTTAGTCTCGCTGTTTATAAATCTGGGTGATTAGAGCAAAAGGCGCTGTGGCTGATAAAGGATTACTGCGGCCCGGTTTTCATGTCAGAGAAGTTTCCGTGAAA
The DNA here is from genome assembly GCF_000690725.1 of Stegastes partitus. NCBI lineage: Eukaryota > Metazoa > Chordata > Actinopteri > Pomacentridae > Stegastes > Stegastes partitus. The sequence goes on from NW_007578853.1 coordinate 207,430, forward strand.
GTGTCGGTGTACATACAGTGTGAGGAACTTCCCAGGGTTTCTTTGAATAAAGTTAACTCGTGAAAACTGGTTAAATCTCCCTCACATCATGCCAGTCGAATACATTATGAGCGGGAAAAAAAAATAGAACTCATTGGATTAAAAATTTACTTTATTTGAAAGGGAGGAGAATATTCACTATGATCATAGCTGCCACACTCAAACTTCACATGTGAGTTCTCCCAGAGGGGCTACTTCCCTCCACATCACGAGTCTATTTAATTAGGACCGTGGAGGTTTCTCATCAACGTGAGAATCAAAGGTTTTATCCAAGACCTGGGGGCTAGATGTGTAGGATATGAAATATGCACGAGCGCGGAGTCGTGAGTACACAGGAGTGTCCTGGTAGCCAAATAGCTGAAGCGTATGCTGCAAAACTGCAAAGTCACTGGTTTGGTTACAGCAAATGACCTTGGCTGCACATCGTACATCTTTAGTGTTTGTATGCAAACCTACAATCTAGAACAGCGGTCCCCAACCACCGGGCCGCACAGAAAGAATAAAAACGTTTTATTGGTTTATTTTTATTTCCAGCAGAGTCTGCAGGGCGTTTTATTTTGAAAATTGAAGAGCTCGTCTTCCTGTCGCATCCGTCTGTGCTTGTTTCCTGGACTTGACTGTCGGTTTTCATGCTCGGCTGTTAAACGAAGCCGTCAACGTCTCCGGAGAGCTTCTTTGAAAAGTGGGAGGGGCTCGATGCTGAGACAGAAGAAAAAGTAAACGCATATTTAGCAATAAAAAGTAATTCCATCCATCCATCCATCATCTATACACCGCTTAATCCTCACTAGGGTCGTGGGGGGCTGGAGTCTATCCCAGCTGACTCAGGGTGAAGGCAGGTTCACCTGGACAGGTAACCAGTCTATCACAGGGCTACACTTAGAGACAGACAACCAAGCACACTCACATTCACACCTACGGACAATTTAGAATCACCAATTAACCTCAACATGTTTTGGACTGTGTGGGAGGAAGCCGGAGAACCCGGAGAGAACCCACGCTGCACGGGGAGAACATGGAGACTCCATGCAGAAAGATTCCGGTGCCCCCACCGGGACGCAAACTGGCGACCTTCTTGCTGCGAGGCAACGAGGCTACCAACTGCAGCCCTAAAAAGTAATTAAAACATTTTATTTTTTTGTCATGACCGGTCTGCAGAAAATTTTCTTGCTTAAAACCGCTCCGTGGTGCAAAAAAGATTAAAGACCGCTGATCTAGGACATTGTGAAACCCCTCCCTGCTGTTGTACAGGTCCCACCTGTGCCACCAGTACAGCCCTGCTGAGGCCTGGACTCCACAGACCTCTGAAGGTACCTGTCAGGCACTGAGGCGTCAGCAGCAGATCCTTTTAAGTCCTAGAAGTTGCAAGGTGAAGCCTCCATGGATTTAAATTGTATTTCCATCACCTCTCACAGATTGGATTGAGATCTGGGAAATTTGGAGGCCATGTCAACACCTTGAACTCCCCCAAACCGTTCCTGGACAATTTCTGCAGTGAGTCCTGGAGCATTATCTCATCATAAGAGGTCACGGCCATCAGGGAATACTGTAGCCAAGGATGGAGCATCACACTGTTCAGAACATCACACTGCCCCTGCTGGCTGGATTTCTTGCCGTAATGCCCCCTGCTGCCGTCTCTTCCCCCCCCAGGCGAACGACGAACAAGCATCATCTGCATGGTGTAAAAGAAGAAGTGACTCATCCAACCAGGAGGCCTTCTTTCATTGTTTCATGCTCCAGTTCTGATGCTCAAGTGTCGATTGAAGGCGCTGTCAGCAGTGGACGGGGGGTGAACGGGGCACTCTAGTTGGCAGTTTCACAGCGGGCAGCGATGAACTGTGTTCCGACACCTTTCTATCGTAGTCAGCGTTGAGGCTTTTTACCAATTTGTGCTACAGTAGCTTTTTCTACGGGATCAGACCGCAAAGGCCAGCCTCCCATCTCCGCATGCATTAATGAGCCTTGAGCACCTACGACCCTTTGTCTAGTTCATCTTTTGTCCTTCCTTGGACCTCTTTTGATACGTATTAACCACTGCAGACCAGGAACGCCCGACAAGACCTGCCTTTTAGCTCATGCTCTGACCCAGTCATCCACAGTCTCTCAGATCCTCACGCAGCACTTTTTCTTTCCCCCTGTCCCTCAGCTTCAAGAACTGACTGTTCAGTGGCTGCCTGGTAGATCCCACTTCCTGACAGCCCCCCAATCACATCCTGTCATTAGTGTAAGATAGTGAAGTGACAATGGCCTCAGAATCGGGGTATTTAGAGCTTTAGTCCAGCTCACGGTGCAAACCTGTAAAGATATATTGTTTTTGCCAGCATTACATTTATTATATCCTGTAAAACTGCCTGTTAATGACAGCTTAATAAATCCTCACATTTATGCTTCGACCTATTTTATTAGCAGTAATAGGATGTATGAATGCTTAAAGTTTTATGCACAGAATTAGCATCATTTATATAGTAAAACTAGTAAGATTTTTTTTCCTCCTGTGCTACCGTGTATAATTTCAAAAGCCTTGAATCTGCATAAAAAAACAACAAAATAACGTAAGCATTATGTAAATTGGAAAGCTACTGAACCACTGGGTTAATTAGTGTTCACGTGTAAATAAACGCAAGTGTGCACATGGAGCCGTGCGCACGCGTGGCACAGTTTGCGCCTGTTCTTCTTCAGGTGACTGGTTTCATTTCGCACCCCATGGGAACGAACTTGACTGATTAGCTATAGAGAATTAATCAAAGTAACAAGCTGCTGGAAATCCTGGGGAGCAGCCAGACACATCCTTCATCTGGAGGACTCACTTCAATGAGGTCCACGGAGACGCCAGGCTGCCAGAGTCCCAGAAAGATCAGCAGCAGTTTAACATACAGTATGTGTGGATGTACATTTTAGCTGCTCAGTTCATGTTCTGAGCAGAATTAGCAGGTCAACTTATGATTAAACACAAGAGTGAAAATGGCACTCATGCAAAACTGTACTATTTCTGTGCATATTGTAAAATTACTTGTAAATAAAAACAATGGTTTAGGACAGATTGCTGAGTGGAAACCAGGGAAAAGAACATTTCAAAATTTTTAAAAGACCTATTGCATGTGTTATGTATGTATTTGTGCCTCCTCAAGAGACAACACAGTGTTTGAATTGCACGAGCTGGAGGAGCTGAGCTTCCTAAACAAGACTTGAGCTCCCCTAGAGGCAGGAATTTCAGTTCTGGGTGTGGAAGAAGTTCATCTGTTGATTGTCTGTACATCGCTGTATCCTTTAGGGTCGTGGGAGGGTCTGGAAGGCAGGAGGGGCTACACTTAGAGACAGACAACCAAGCACACTCACATTCACACCTACGGACAATTTAGAATCACCAATTAACCTCAACATGTTTTTGGACTGTGTGGGAGGAAGCCGGAGAACCCACTCAACATGCAAACTCCACAAGGAAGGACGGAAGATGTGAGGGACTAACCACCCAGTGTGGGGGTCTTGAAAAAAATGTAAATTAAATTAAATCTGGTTTACCGATTTAAACCTGGTCATTTTGATTAAACGTGCAGAGCTCTGCCCTGGTCTGACTTTGCATTCTGTCAGTAATGGCTGAGACGTGACTGATTAATTCATGTTATTATTATTTTTTAAATTCAGATCTCATGGGCTGCTTTCATGTGTTGCTTTTGCATCCATGCATCATAATTATGATGCATGGATCACGCCTTGCATTCAGTAGCCTCGCTCCTTTCTCATTAATTATCAAATGCCTGAATCTGGGGTTATATAGGGTTGAAAAGCATATATATATATATAAACAAATAAAAATTTTATACACAAATACCTTTTGAAAAAATTCACTGTTTAAACCCAATCTAGCCGCTTCCTGGCAGTCCATAACTCAACTTGGCGGTTTCAATTCTCACCTAACTGAATAGCAATCTGGGTGCTAAATGTGCCACAAAACGGATGCTTCACAGGATTTATGCGCTTTTCTTTTTTTTTCACCACCGTGTGTTAAGTAGCTGACAAATCTGCGCCACGCATGTAGCAAATACTGATAAATGTGCAGCTGGAAACGTCGCGCTCAGCATGTAATCCGCCTGAGAGGAAGCTAACGAGCAGATCAATGCAGAAATGTTCAATAACACTTCTTGATCACCTGCTCTTCCATCCGTCTTACTTTTAACCCCTCCTCCATTACGTCTCCTTCATCGTAGCCTCGGCTTGTTTCCACTTGGACGACAAAACTTTAACCGGCAAGAGTAAATTATTGCTGCTGCAACATTTTTCCGGCTGCCACTTGACGCCTGCTGAGGAGTTCTATGCTCCTCCACCACTCGCTCATTAGAAACCCATCGATCCCAGTCCACGCTGGTACGGTCGAATGACCACACCACGGGGGAACTGAGAGGCACCGCAGGCACACATGGACACGGCTACATATGTGTACAAATCACAGACACAATCTGACGTTGTGTAACAAAGCTATTGATTATGCACAGGCCGAGAGACCATTTTTAACCCTTAAAAGCCGCCGTTCATCCATTCAGGTCACAGCGCCTCTGTCTTTTTCAGAGTGTATTATTAACAACAACAAACAGAAAAATTGTTCAGTTACAGATCAGGAAAGTGTTTTTCTCACCGCAGACATTCCATGTTTACATTATCATATTGTGTGATTGTGCACACAAGTCAGAGCAACGCCGACCAAAACAAAGCAGTCAGCGCTGACTGCTTGGAGAGATGTGGCACCTTCAGCACTTTTTGTTGTTTGCTTTTAGTTGAGGAGGCTCTGATTGTGAACAAACGAAAGATTTTTCGCAACCGTCAGCTTTTGGAAGCTGTGTTTGACATTTGGATTTTATTATCCCATTTATCAGAGCAAAGGTCAAAGCAGGAAAGACGTCTACGAGATTCCCTCAACAGTCCTCGCTTTGCTTTGGACCACGAGTTGTAAGAACATCGACTGACTGACATGATCAAAGTATCTTCACTTTGTCCTTTCCAGGATTTTCTTTCCTAAGTTGTCTTTCTGTCCTGTGGTTTACATCCAGCTACTCATCATTGGGGACTTCAGGTTCATCTTCATGTGCAGAGCTTTTATTGAAATGATGCAATGGTAAAGAAAAGACTGTTACCAGTGATACCAGTAACCAAGGTGCTGCACCATCGTGGTAATCTGGTATGAATATGATGAGAAAAATAAGCTTCTTTATGATCACCTATCTGCCTTCTGTTTATCTGCCCAGTTTGCTCCCTGGAATCTGTCCCAGCGTAAAAATATTACATGTAATTCAGAAAGGTCCCAAATGCAGAACACACAACATACAGGGAGGTTGTAGGATGAAAGTTAATCAAACTTACTGTAACAGAAGACGGCTGGATGTTCCAGCAGCGCTACAGGCAAAACCTGGCCTCATGTTTTATTCTCCACATGTACATGCTGGATGTGCAGGTTATAAAAAGAAACTGTAATGGAAACAGCATCACATCAGTCAACAGATCGATGCATCAAGTATTTGCATAGAACTTTCAATACACAGATTACTGAGAAAAATATATATGATAAAAAATTACACATATTTAATAACTTGTCAGGAAACTTTTTGTATGTTTACAAAAGAGAAACAGATACACGAGGATCCAGAACTGAAAAACTCACATGATTTCCCTCAAAAAACATTTCAAAACCTATAGTGATTTAGTATATTTTGTTGTTTTATATATAGATATAAACATCCAT
>NW_007578853.1:213793-230869 GCF_000690725.1 Stegastes partitus
TGCTGCAGACCAAGCACAGCCCCGTATGGCAACAGCACTGCTGGCCAGCAGGACAATGCACCACCACAACTCAGCAGGAACGACTCAACGATGCGATAAAGAAGTCAGGATGTTGACCCAGCCTCCAAACTCCCCTGATCCCACTTAAATCGAGTGTCCATGGGATGTGTTGGAGCAATCCCAATCCAACAGGCTCCATCAGTGCACTTTGGTGCTAATACTTAAGTACAATTTTGAATGCATGTATTTTTACACTGCTGCACTGCCGATTTTTACATAAACCTGAAAATCAAGTTGATTTTTTTTTGTGTGCGTCGATATGTTTTATAAACTAGAAGACACATCATAAGCAAAATAAGCAGCTGGTGCCATGGCTGAGCAGCTTTAGGGTTCCTATAACGTCCTGTCATCTCCTAAGGTGGGGCTTTTTGTATCACTGTACTTCTTCAAATTGGTTTCTGCTTTGAACATGTATGATCACTCCAGTATCATAACTACACAATCATGAGCCATTGTGTAGCACAGACAGGTGGAGTTTTTAGAGAAATAATACTGAGCTTAATCTCTGACCTCTCCAAGCGCTCCCAAACAAATGTACACTGTATAAGCATGTCTGGATGCCGGCAGTAAACGCCATGTTAACTGTCCACCCTGTGTCTCCTCATAGTGACTGTTAGAGACAATAAAATCTGCTCCGTTTCTGCGTAAAAGCAAATCTCCCATTCTTCAGCCTTGGTCGTGCAGAATATCCATCGAACTCCCTCGAACAAAAGTTCAGGCGAAATCTTTTTTCTGTTAATATAAAATGCTCTTACATAGTGATCGATTGCTCCATCCAGGACAAAAACAACCTCAAAAATTAAAGTAATTACCTCCATTACTCTCCTACACATGACAGTTATTGTTGATGGCCCCATATTGCATGAGTCACCGGATTAGGTGGTGTGGCAGCCCTCGCCGCTATTGTCCGACTTTTATCTTTTTGTCTGCCCTTGAGGGCTTGATCTCAGACATTCCTTTCAACACGCAGGGTTAGTTTCCAGCTCAATAACTTCACTAACAACTCTCTCTGTCCCTGCACGGTGCCTCAGTTTGTTTTTATTTGTCTTTTGCTATTGATTGTGTTTGCTCCTGCTGCCGTCTGGGGGTGACAGATATGATGTCTGTTTGTCCAAAGCTGTTATCTACTACTCATATTATTTTGATTTTAATTAGTTGTGGTTTTCTTCCATAAAAAAAACAATACAAAAACTAAATTAAAGGCAGTCTACTGTTACTCTCAATTATTTTGACTGCAGTTTATTATCGTAGATTTTTGTATCTCCTGCTAATTTTATGCCCTCTAACTCCATCTTTCCGTGGTGATGTCTTTCCTTGCTTTCTGTTCTTTTTAAATGAACTATTTAATGGCGTGATTCTCATAGTAAGAGTTAGATAATGTGGTCATTTCTGAATAAAAATCACCCCTGGTCTCATTATGTGTCCTTAAAAATCTACATTTATTCCTGGTAGAGGAGCCCCAGGTTAGATTTCTTCAATTATGGAGATTCTCATGGAGAGTCACTGGCTTCCAGCTTGGAGGGGAAATTGCTATTATATGGAGAAAGCCATTTAATGGATGCTTTTATCCACACAGTTGTAGTGTGTGTGGGAATTGATGTAAAAAAAACCGAGGCCTTATCCACCCATTGAACATTTATCTATTTCCCCCTTTAGATACACAGACACAAACTGTGCATGTTTGTGTATGCTATAAAAATGTATAATGCTCTGCTGAAGAATAGCACGGTAAGTGTTTGGAAACCCAGGTTAACACGGTGGTGAAAGAAAATGAAGAAAGAAATAAAATCATTTTCACAGAGTTGTTATGATAACTAAGGGAGCATGTCTGTGACAGATCAGCAGCCCGGTGCTGGATCGTAAACCCTTCACATGTATTTGTGTTATTGCAAAGTATTGCAAAGTATTTTTTCTGATCTTAAACCTCAAAGCCCAGTGGATGTACTTTGCCTCCAAGTCCACGTCCCTTCTCCTCGGCTGGATTCGACTCAGAGCATTTGTTGCAGTGAGGCAAATATTACGTTTGACTCTTTCGGCAATTCTGTCTGCTTGTCTGTGTGACAAAATTCCAGCGATAAAACAATCATATCACATTTAGTCAGAGTTACAACCTGCACAGAGCTTGGTCCGTATTTCCACAGCCATTACCTGCCCTGTTTACATGACTGGGGAATGTGTTGTTGCATAGGTATGTTATCATCTAGATGTGTTGATATCTATGCAATATTGCATAGAAATAACTGTATTTATGCAAAGCTATGTAAATATTATGTCAAGAAAAAGAGCCGAATTTTGCGCAAAAACTAAACAATATCTTCACTAATTTCTTTGCTCTTCATATCAACACAAAATAATAGATTTGCTTGTCAGTGCAAAAATTCAAAAGTTGTGGCTAAAAAAAATAGCACTATCACCTGTGAGCAAGTAGGCAGTGGTGATCCAGACTGTAGGGGGAGGAACAAGGCAAAGTGGCCACTGGGGGTCCCTTGTCTTGGGGTGGGGTCGGGGCAGACTTGCCTGGTTTGCCACATGTGCCATTCGGCTACTGCACGCACAGATTTCGGTGAATAAAACAACAGCGTTTATTTCAGTTCCTTTTTCATGGACATTCTTCACTTCTTCAAAATGACATTTCAGTTCATCTTAGCCATTTTTAATTCTTCACTCACATCTGATAAAGTGTCTTATTGTTTACAATCAACTGTATTTCAACCAATTCTAAAATAGCCACCTCTTAACCTGTCCAATTAAAATAAGGTCTGACAAGTATCTAAACATCTAAATATATATATGTTTGTCTGGGAAAAGAAAAAAGAAATTTGGCAGGCAGCTGATTGACTGTACACAATGCAAAGGGCTCTAGAATGAGTTATAACACTGACAAGGCACTTAACATTTCTTTACTATTATGTCTTTGAAATTCCTATTGTGGGGTAATTAGGACGGGACTCAACTCCAGACACACAAGGCAGGCAGGTTGTGGCAAAACAAAAAAAACTTTAATCAAAAACTTTCTGACAGGTTAGCAAAGGTAGGCAGGGGAATAAATGAAAGGCGGCTCCAGATCCAGGGATAAACTGAAGCTAAGTCTGTGACCGAAAAACCAAATCCAAGGAAACAAAAATCACAAAAACCACAAAGACAAGAGGAGCAGAACAGATGCAGGAAACACAGGAGGCAATCGGGCAGGAAACAGGAGGTAAGCAGACTGTGAGCTGAACTTAGCTGGAGAGCCACTGCAGGAGTCGAGGAGAGCCTGTAAGTTCCTCTTGACACTAAGCAGTGGTAGATAAAAGTCCAGCCTTGACTGCAACTACAGAAAGCCTGGGCTCGGCTGTAATTGCCCTCTCAATTAAAGTATAGGCTGCAGGTCTGTACTTTATGTCTGTGGATCTTCCAGCAGCTGAGCTCAGCGTCAGCACAACGTCTGTCAAGACACTGTCAAGAGGGAGAAGTTCAGGTCTGCTGGATCCATGATTCCAGACTGCTGTGGGGTGACCAGGGCCGGACTCAAATGCAGACATGAATGCAGATCCCACACAGGAGGAACACCGACTGGAACTTAGGCAGGTAAGCAGAAAGGTGAACAGGCAGGCGGGTAAACAGATGACCTGACAACATGGGGAGAAACACAGCGATAGAAAAAATCACAAGGGGTCAAACGTCTGTTTTGCTGCTTGTGAAATCTTTCTGCAGTTTGTGATTACTTGATTTCAATCAGACATCTTTAGCATTGGGTAAACATATTGCACACAGTGTTAGATTAGTTTTATTTCTACGTCTTTTGCATACAAATGTCTGCAAATGTAAATTCTCCACGACCCAGTGCACTAATGGAGCACCTCAAGGCTTTGTCCTTGGTCAACTATTATTCTCCATTTATATTCAATCTCTATGACTAATCTATCCAAAGCATCCTACTCATGTCCATTTCTATGCAAATTGCTCCCAGACCTAGTTGTCTTCAGACTCCAACAACACAACTTAATTAGGCGACGCAGGCATCTCATAGGCACTAAAAACTGGCTTATTCAACACTTTCTTCCATAAAACTGAGATAAATCAGAAGCTGTTATTATAGGTTTCTTCTGCTCCGTTGATCACATCTCCATCCCCTTGGGTTCTCCATCATTCTGCACTAAAAGCCAGTTTAGAAATCTAGATATTATCTTTCATAGTTAACTATGCAAAAAAAAAACCTGCCATCCATTCAGTTATTACATCCCAGATAGATTATTGTGGCTCACTGTATTCCTGTCTTATTACTTGCTGTTTATTAATCCTTGTCAACACAACATTCTAATCTTCAGCAGGTCCACAATGCTGCAGCAAGACTACTTACAAAACCCAATGAAAGCATTAACATAGCATGCAACAGCAGCAACATGCTAACCTGTTATGAAACAGGATGCAGTCTGGGATCATCAGGAAGTCGTCCTTTAGTGATCCATGCATCAAGACTGAAAACCAGAGGAGATGAAGCCCTTGGAGTCTTTGACTCTGGAAGTACCTGCTGGAGGAGACCAGGCACCCTAGCCAATGTGTTAAATGTACAAATGCTTCCCATGAAAGCTGATCGTCCAGCATTCACCTCCACAGTCCTGTTTTCTATCACGCTGTATACGCTCACTGGCTTCTTGGCACTTCTCACTGGATGTAAATCGCGACGAGTGGAATCATCTAATGTAATCATAAATTCTCTGTGCTTGGGGCACTGCTTTATATCTGTTTTCATTAGCTATGAAATGTTTTGATGTCTTAATATTCAGACATAAAAGATAAATAAAGCAGCCGCTCATTTCTGACTCTTTTCTCCGGGGTTTTGTGAAACCAGGAGTTCAGGCTTCGTTGCTGAAGTTCCATCACTACCGCAAGCCTCACAGCACGACTCCTCATGTCTCAGCGTCGGTTTAAAAAAAAAGAGCTGAGATCCCCCGTCAGGCTTATTGTACCTGAAATCTCCAGTCCGCTTCCTTCCCACTGTCTTCGTCTCTCTCTATATATTCTCTCGTCTTTCTCTAATCTGTTCATCCACATCAGCATCGGCCAAACTCAGGGAAACGTTCTGTCTCTCCTTTCACTCATTTTTCCCTCTATCCTTCTTCCTGCTGTTTCTCCTCCCTTTTCCTCGTGGCCCCGGCATCAATAATTCACAGTCCCCTGCAGAGGCAACCGCCTGGTGGACTGATTAAACATAAGAGAGAGAGAAAGACCGAGAGAGATTGCAGAGGTGTGAGGGAGATGCAGGGGAGCGGAAATAATGACAACCGAGATGAATCAATGCTCAGAACTTTGAAATGCACTAAATACAGAGTTAAGATATGCAACTGAGTAGAAATGGGCTCATGGCTAATTTGAGATTTCCATTTTTGTGTGGATGTGTGAGCTTCTGTACTTTAGTTTTGGAGAAAACCAGATTTAAACCTTCTGATTTCGGACATTTTAGCCAGTCTTTACTTCTTAGTGGTGAGGACTTGGGTGTAGGAATCAAGTTAAGGTCAGTCTGAATGAACATACAATGCAATGGGGGTTAATGTTAATGATTTGGTAAGTGTGTGTGTGTTTGTGTGCTCCAATATGTGCTTAACCCAGCAGTACTGAAAGCCCAATATTATCCCCGTCACCAAGTGGGCGCGGGCTGCATAACTCAGCCATCTCAGATTTACACAACCTCACTAATGTACCGTCGCTACATGAAGGAAGCATCGCATTAATATTGTCTCCTCTCTTTAAATCTGCCACATCCTCTCCTTTCCACTCACCGAGCACTCACCCATGAAGGAGTTTGTAGCTTGGATCTTTCGCTCTTGTTCCTTTGCAGCAGTTCTGTTCTCCACTTGCCACATGACTACTTTTTGTTGGAAAAGGCTTTAACAATGCATGTGGGAGGAACCATTTTCACTGGTGCGGCATAAAAAAAAAAGACTTTATGTCATTTTAAAGCGTTCCTTTTCATATATTTCTAATATTGATGGAAATCCGATTAGTTTTACGGTGCCAAGTGACAACTCTGCTGCTGTATTTACTGGCATCAGTATAGTTCTGGATCAGTTTAAAGGGGGAAAAAATGACATAAACCATTTTAAGATACCGATGCCACAGTATAGCAGCACCAGAAACTGTTCCTGGCATCGTAATTAGAGTGTGTGCACAGCAAACCAGCAGTTTTCACCTTGTCTACAGGGAACATACTAATTGGATTACTATGTGTTGCACATTAGAGTCTGATAAAAACAAAAGTTGCCAAGCTTTAGTCTTGTAGTAGTAAAACCTTTCGTAGTAAGTAGTCACTGTTTTCTAAGGTGAGGGCCTGTTAATGTGCTTTTATTGTGAAATTGCAACTGTGGTTGTCTTTGTGCATCAATTATATAAGCTGCTTCTTTGCATGCTCATCACATCTTCATTGTGTTATGATAGCAATCATCCTTAACGGAACTCCAATTAACTTCCTACAGTCGCAAAAAAAGTTAGCTGGTGCATTAAGGAAATGGAATTGGCTGGCCTTTGGTAACATTTGTTGACTAATAAATTGTACATAAAGATTGTACTTGCACCACCTTTTGGCTGGCAGAAGCAAGGCAGGGAATCAACCAGTTGCCAAAAGCACTGCAGACGTTGGTTTTCTCTCTGTCTCCGTGACTCACCTGAATAAAAGTTAGCGAGCACAAATTGGCTTTGTTCGGATGGGGGTATAATGTAATCAAGTAAAACCTCATATCGACTTGTTCCTAAGTCGAGGGAATACTAGAAAATACGTGACATTTTTCTGGTACAGTCCCGCTGAATTAATCAGTAAAAAAAAAAAAAAAAAAGCACTAAGCAATGATTGTTCTTTAACAACGTTAGAGTTGAAGTTTGGCAATGTAGATCCCAAACTTTTGTATTTAAAGTATCTGTCTAGTCATTGATGAGGTCCCTAAAAACCCATATCTAGACGTCAAAGTTACGTAGTTAGAGGCATCCGTTCTTCCTGCCTTTGGCTTAGATGTAACTAAATGGTCAAAGGTCTGCACTTATGTATGTACAATGTGTTTCTCATTGTCATGTCTGTCAAGTTTCTGTTCATGTCTGCACATTATGTCTTGTCTTTCCTGTTTTATTTTGAAATCACTTCACTGGGTGTTCTGTTCTGGTTTTACTTCCTGTACCTGTGTTGTCTCACCTGTTCCCTGATTACCTCCCTGCACCTGTTTCCCATCTACCCTCATTACCTCGTGTATATTACTCTGTGTGTCTGACTGTCTCGTCGCCAGTTCATTGCACTTCACAGTCCTCGTACCAGATATATATATATATATGGCATGCCGTTTAGGAAATTATATATATATGTAACAGTCTGAATATATTGAATGAAACTCTGAATATATGGAATGAAAATCTGAATATATGGAATGAAAGTCTGAATATATTGAATGAAACTCTGAATATATGGAATGAAAGTCTGAATATATGGAATGAAAGTCTGAATATATTGAATGAAAGTCTGAATATATGGAATGAAAGTCTAAATATATGGAATGAAAGTCNTAACTAAATGGTCAAAGGTCTGCACTTATGTATGTACAATGTGTTTCTCATTGTCATGTCTGTCAAGTTTCTGTTCATGTCTGCACATTATGTCTCGTCTTTCCTGTTTTATTTTGAAATCACTTCACTGGGTGTTCTGTTCTAGTTTTACTTCCTGTACCTGTCTCGTCTCACCTGTTCCCTGATTACCTCCCCGCACCTGTTTCCCATCTACCCTCATTACCTCGTGTATTTTACCCTGTGTGTCTCACTGTCTCGTCGCCAGTTCGTTGCACTTCACAGTCCTCGTACCAGCGTTATGTCAAAGTTAAGTCACAGTCTGTTTGTTCACGACCTTGATTCTGTTTTTTGGACCTTGCCTCTGCCCGCCGATTCTTGGATACTTCTGCCTGTTGGACTGAATTCCTGTGAACCAAACCCTGACTGTCATTAAACCTGTCTTTTGCCTGAACCTACTCTGAGTCAAGCATTTGTGTCCACCTATTCTGTTAGTGAGTTCATGACACTCATTCACCCATTCACCCATATTCATACACCAATGGCGACAGAGCTGCCATGCAAGGTGCTGCCTGCCATTGGGAGCAACTTCGGGTTCAGTGTCTTGCCCAATGACACTTGGACTGTGGAGGGGCCGGAGATCGAACCGCCAACCTTGCGACTGGACCGGCTCTACCACCTGAGCCACAGCTGCCCAACTCTACACTGTCGTCTTCCTTTAGAATGTGTCTGCTTAGCGCTCACTTCTCTCTCCATCTACCCCTCCCACCTCGCTGCAGCTCAAGCACACCAGTTGACCTACAACTCTGCTCGAACACTGTAAAGCTATGCTACACAATGGCAAGCTGCAATATTTGCACACTTCAGCCATACAGGTTCAAACCGATCCTGAAGAAGAATAACGATAGAGAAAACTCCTTCATGCAGGTTGACAGGATGAGTTGCTTCGGTTTGAGACTGTCATTGGGATGCTGCAGCTTCAAGGTGGATGGCAGTGACTGCTTATTTCACTCATGGTGTGTCTTCTAGGTAAAAAAAACAAAACAAAAAAAAAAGATGATGATATAAAGAGCCCCTTATGGACATATCTTAAAGACAGCAGAATCAGTGAACCACCCCCCAAGCGTTGCGACTCAGTTGTTACGGCGTTACTTTACCTTAAACCATTGGCGTGCCAAGAAAACACACGGCACACATGGAGAAATGCCACATTGCTTTTAATGGCAGAGGAACTTAGAGCCTGGAAGCAGCCATTAAATGTAGTTCTGATTTGGAATGATAGAAGACGGCACCATTTAATGAGGGTTTTAAAACACACCACCTGCTTGGGAGGCACCGAGGCGAGACGGGGGGATTAATATTTATCTGTGGTGCCTTGAAAGCTGTGGCAGATGATAGAAAGTTATGTTTTCATGAAGTCTTCCCTTCTGCTTCTCAGATTTGTCACAGTGACTGTTAATAATTCAGCAGTGCACGTGACACACACACACACACACACACACACACACACTGAGATACTTATTTTAAATTACTTGGTAGTGAAGCAGTTTACACAAATCTGTTGTTAAACACAGACAAGCCCACATTGCTGAGTGCACTTTCTACATAACTGAGACGTCATTGCCACTTAATGATTCCTGCCAATGCCTCAGGCTGCTGATATATTAGTGTCATATTAGGAGGAAATGGAAAGAAGTTACCTAAGGGGGTTGACTATTTCCATTTATTTATGGGCCTGTGAAAAAAAGTAATGCACTCTATCCGACATGGAAACTGGGAACATAGTGACATTGAGCAGATGCTAGAGACAGGTGTAATGTGTGTTTTTTTTTCCTACCTGTGCTTAAGTCAGTAAGACTTTGCCAATCTCTGTTTTGATGAAAAGCTGTCAAGAAATAGTGTGACTGTATTTGGAATAGAAATGTGATGGACAGTCACAAAGAGAAAGTTTGCACAGTGGTTTTGATGTGAAGTTTCCAAACTTTTTGACTTGTGGCTCCTCATAATCAGACAATGGGTGCGTTCCTTGTGTGCTAATGCGTCTCCTCCATCGCGTCTCGTATCTTAGCTCCTCCCAGCGAGGATGTTAGAGAGAGAGGGAGATGTGAGGACGAGTGAGCCAAAGCTGCCATTGTGTCAGGCTTAAGTGACGGGAGTTACTTATGATGTGCTGCACAAGCTGTATCACCTGTCAAACCGAATGCTGCGAATGTCCACGGAAGCACTGATATAAGAACAACTTCAGCAGCACCTTTTATAGATGGATGGATGTGAAAATCTCTTAGAGGTCCATAAAAGTCTTACATATACAAGAGGTTCTTATCATTTAGATTACTTGTTTACCTGTTTAACATAGCAGATTGTTATTTGCATTACTGTTGTCTGCATAATAACACAGCAGAAAGCTGCATACGATGTAGTCAAGGTGTTCGATTTATTGCACCCAAGGAGACAAAACATCATATTGTATTTCTTCATGCAACTTCGTTCTGCTATATTATCTTTATTATCTATACATGACGACACAAAGTAAGAGCTGCGAGGATAAACTGGATCAATCACCTGCAGCAGCTGATCACTCACAAGACATCCCGCCCATGGACCAGCTGATTCCATTCAAAGGAAGCAGCCTGATTCTATAAAGGGGAAAGATCCTCATGGTCGGACCATCCATTTAAATAGCACGGTGATTAATAATGTGAGAAGGAATCATGAGTGGACAGGAGGTTCGAGGCACAGGAGAGCACACATGGGTTGCAGCATTCTTCTCCTGCAGCAGGTAATAACTACCACCCTACTCGAAAGATGTCATATTTTTATGAGCAATACCTAAAATTAAACACTGCACTGGTAAGAAAATGCATACAATTTACCTGGATAAATCAATAAGTTCTACAGCTGGAGAAAAGCCGTGCACACATGATAGTGATGGTAATGGCTGCATGTGTTGGTCATTCCATAGGCCAGTCAATGGTCAATACAGACAACCTGACTGTGATTTCCTTTGTAGGCCAATAATCTACCACCTTCCCAGTAAGTGCTGAGAAATCTCAGAAGGTGTGTCCTCAGCACATTCCAGATGAGGAAAGGAACATCATGCAGGACTACCCTCTTGCCTTCCCTGAAGCAGTGGTGACACGTCTGCCATCTGAGTTGTGACACCACCTTGCAACGCTGATATCTTTGTCCTGACCGCCCACGAGTTGCCATTCTGAGTCATGTCTGGGGGCTTCGAACGAATGATGGCTGTCTGCTGTTTAGAGATACGCCGATTGAATAACACAGACAAATCAATTCCGACACATGATGATGTGAAGTGCTCAAACATTTTCCGATACACTAATCAGACACGACATTTAAAACAGCTGCTTAATATTGTGTCGGTTCCCCTCATGCTGGCAGACTAGCTCTGAGTCCTGTTGGGCCTACATAGGTTGGGCTTCTTCCACCACATCCCACAAATACGACACAAGACAGAGATATGAAGAGTTTGGAGGCAGGATCTGCACCTCTTTGTTGTGTTTTTTTAAGCAGTTTTTTGCTGTGTGGCTGGGCACATGGTCCCTCTGGGGAAGGTCACCGTCATTGCCATGTGGGGGGGAAGTGATTAGTGGTCGGTCAAAATAACATCCACATGAATACCAGGGGGCTGCAAGGTGGTTAGCACTGTTGCCTCACAGCAAGAAGGTCGCCGGTTTGCGTTCTGGTGAGGACACCCAGGACCTTTCTGTGTGGAGTTTGCATGTTCTCCCCGTGCAGTGTGGGTTCTCTCCAGGTTCTCCAACTTCCTCCCACAGTCCAAAAACATGTTGAGGTTAATTGGTGATTCTAAAATTGTCCGTAGGTGTGAATGTGAGTGTGCTTGGTTGTCTGTCTCTAAGTGTAGCCCTGTGATAGACTGGTGACCTGTCCAAGGTGTCCCCTGCCTTCACCCTGAGTCAGCTGGGATAGACTCCAGGCCCCCATGACCCTAGTGAGGATTAAGGATGATGGATGGATGGATGGATGGATGGATGAATACCAGGACCCAGAGTTTCTTAGTAGAACAACACATCAAATTCAAGAACTGACTGTTCCCTTGCTGTCTGTTGTATCGCACCACTTGACAGGTTCATTGTAATGAGATAGAAGTCTGCACTATTTCTGGTTGAAGTGGTTTTAGTGTTGTTGCTGATGGTTTAACCGGCACCATGCAGTGGTCCCCCAATAACAGAATGTGCATTTGCCCTGTTGAAGACCTGCTGGAGGTCCCTGCTCCTCAGGGCCCTGGAGGCAGATGACAACTTTCCACTCGTGGTCATCACTTCTTGCATTGTCCTATCCAACATTTCCCTGAGATCAGGTGACATTGTTGAACATATGCAGGACACTGAAACGCCTCTGTGCCTTCCCCATGTCCAGTGGATGGCTGGATAACTCTCTGCATATTGCTGCCTTACAGGAGCTAAACATGCTTTTGTGATTAGTTACTAGGCCATACAGTTCATATGTCCTTTATCTGCTTCCTGTATTTGCTTTGTGGACCTTGTGTTAATTGTGTTGGCACTTGGATTGATCAGTTCTATTACTGTGTTTTTACTCAGCCTATTTATTGATCTCATTTATTGATTTGCATTCCACCTACAGCACCCTGGTGTTTTTGATTCTTTTAGTTGCTGTATATTGTATTAATTCTCTGATTGTGTGCATGTTATTGTGTTGTGCGTTAAGCAAGCTGCTGCAAACAAATTGCCCCGAGTGGGCCTAATAAAGGTGTTTATATTGTACGCCTGACATTTGTACCATCTGACAGATATTTGTTTTGAGGACTGCAAACTGAGACACTAACATACTCATTATTGTATTTGTTCAACATTAAATTATGTTGACAGTATGAAAAAAGAATTATCCAAAATATCTCAAATGCCATATTTACCGCATAATACAATGTCATAAATTACAGTGGTATTTGGGCTCTACGGTAAACAAAACAACACAAAGAAAACACAAGTAAATAAAGCACTCACCAAGAATACTGGTAAAACGAACATACATGAGAAACACAAACAGGTTAACAGAGCAAGCGGGAGTGACAGGAACACACAAAGACACACAAAGAGACGAGACCATGGACTGACTAATCTGTAACGTCGCTCTTAGTTTTCTTGAGCAGCGGTTTGATAGTGGAGTGGTGGTTCTGGCCATCGCCATCTTGGCAGGGCCTGACTCCTCCTAACTCCCAGCTAAGCCAAAATGAACAAACAGGAGGAGTTGAGAGAAGCCATGCAAGCATCTCTTGGCCATGGCTTGGGCCATACTGGTCCCTTAAAATGGGCACACCCTCTATAGGAGACAGAAGGGAGCGCAAGCGGTGCGAACGTAAACAAAAGAGGGGAAAGAGAGCCGGGATCCATGCTAGGCTAAAGGCGAACCCAGGGGTCTCCAATCCTGGTCCTCGAGGGCCACAATCCTTCATGTTTTAGATGTTTCTTTCTTCCAACACACCTGATTCAAATGATCAGGATGGTTATCAGGCTTCTGCAGAGCTTGATGATGAGCTGAGTTGAGCATTTTTACCAGTGGGGCCTGTGGGGATTCATTTACTTTTGGAGCCTGCCTCAGTTGACCATCCAAGAAACTGCAGGCTTTGGTCCTTCAGCATTGGTTTCATTTTTCGGTACTGGATGGAGCTGCATTACAGGGAAGCACAGAACATAAGCAAAAATGAAAACGCTTAGAAACACAAAGCAAGAATAGGACAGGGACCATGACATTTCATTCCTGCAAACAGACGGCTTTAATACTATCGCTTTTTTTTTTGTGGCTCCAACCAGATATGACTGCATTACTCAGTGTGCTGTTTCACTATAAACACACCTGATCCTGTATCAGAAATCAAATTAGTAGCGTACAGAAAAGTATTAACTGTATTTAGGGATTGTTTTCATATCTTTGCTTTTCATTCGAAGGTCTAACAATAAGTGTAATAAACAGATCTACACCTGACTGACATGAAACAAGGAATACCAGAGGATGGGTGTGCAGGAACACTGTTAAACCATATGATAAATAAGCCATGCAGCAACGTTTCTGTACTGCTATTTGCACGTAATTCATTTCTGTGTTTGCATTTATGCATCTACTGTAGAGTTTATTTGTATAGGCGTTTGTGTGTTTGCATTTTGCTCTGATTCATTATTGAATTCCTCCTGCAGACAGAGTATTGGTACAATTCTTTCCCTCATCAATATGAGTTTGTGAGGTCATCGCTGTGTGCCATGCTGCAGGACTCCAGGCAGTATTGACAGCAGAAAGACGGGAGGAGAGACCGCATGCAATCTGATGGTTTTTTCTGCTCGGTGGTTAAGAAGAGAAAACAAGAAACAGCTATAAAACATCACAGAGCCTTTGGATATAGGAAGCTGGGTTTTAAAAAAAAGAGAGAAAACAATAGAGGGCAAATTTTACATCAGTTGTAAAAAGGGCTCAGAGGACAACAAGGTTCTAAATCAGTGGCCAAAAGTCTCATCAAGCACATTTTTAAACTTAATAAAAGGATGATAGATATTCACAGAAGAGCTATTTTTGTGAGTTTGGAGAAGACCATGGTCATGATCTTGAAAAAAAAAATCCATTATTGGCAGTTCACAGGCTGCAGAAGTTGGATCTGTTAAAAATTTAGCAATGAATGGACCCAAACGCAGCAGCAAACGGACTCAGAGTGAGGTTTGAAAACTGCAAAACCGAAGTTTCAAAGTGTGAAGAGTGGCTGACGGAGGCCAGGGAGCTGGAGAGCACGGAAGGCAAGGGGCAGGCAGAGCGGAGTGAGCAGTCTTTGGGGAGATGGGAGCGGATGATCCAGTGACTGAGCTGGCAGAGGAAAGGGAGCTTGCAGCGGCGGCGGCGGAGAGCGGGCAGGCAGGCTGGAGTTTGGAGGTGAGCGTGGTGGGTGGAGAGGGTGAGCAGGCGAGCGTGGCTCAAGATAAGAATGGACAGGCGGGCAGCTGGCTGGGTTGAGCTCGGCGTAGAGGCTGGCAGGCGAGGTTGAGTCTGTGAGACACGAGGAGGAATTTTGTTAGTAAGAGCAAACACAAGGAAGTAAGCTCAAAAGTGAAGTAAAGGCCTGAGAGTGTTATCTACCACGCTGGCTGGCGGAACAATCTGGCCAAGACTGGGGCTGTATTCAAAAACCGCCTACAACATGCTACCGACGAACTCAGTGTGCTGTGTGTCTGCTGTGTACTGCATGTTCTGTAGTAGCATTAAAACTGTCTTGTATTGCACAGCAGGCTTAGACGGTTTCTGGTTTTGGTAAACAACAGTAAATTAGAATCAGAATTAGAAATAGTTTGTCGATCCCAAAGGGGACATTGATATGAAAAATGATAGCACGGCAAATCCCCTAAACTCAACATGTGGATATCAGTGATTCTGCTAAAGCACGTATGTCTGGTAACGCCTTTCTGACAAGTTCTGAAGATGCCTCTCAGATGAGAGGTGCAGCATTTTCAAGATAAAAGAAAAGAAGTCCAGTTACCTTCTGTTGAAGCTCTTACAATAGGTTTAGTAACATATTTGTGGAGACTGTTAAACCACATAAAAAGTATGAATTTGTATGTTAACCTTTAAAAAAAGCAGGCCAAAACTGTAACTAATATCCAACCTAAACATCATAATTTTTTTTTACAAATGGTTATTCATGGTTTTACTATGCTTAACAATAAAATGTGACGTTTTTCTGCATTTTTTCAACGTAATATTATTTTATAGATATTTGTATGTATGTATTCGTAATTCAAAATAAAGAGTAATGTATGATGTATGATTTTCCATGTTGTCACAAAAGGAAGCAGTGTGTTTGAGGTGTGCCTTAAAATACATCCACAGGTGTGCCTCCAATTAACTCAAATGCTGTCAATTAACCAATCAAAAGCTTCCAAAGCCATGACATCATCATCTGGGCTTTCCCACATAGGTTAGTTCTAATCTAAGATTCTCTCTCTCATTGTTCTGGCATTTAGCAAATAGAAATATTTTTGTTAATCCTAGCTGACCTAAAACCAGAGAAGTTTGGTCTGATTTAACATCAGACAGTAAGAAAAGAGAGAGAGAGATGATATCCAGATGATGATGATGCAGTTGTGCCACACGTCACATCTAATTACCGTTGCTGTGAAACAACTGCTTTAATGCAAAGATGTCTGATTTCGCCTGTTGCCTCCACTCCTCTTGCTCGTGTCTCTCTTTTGCACCCTGCACTCACGACTCAGGTGGGAGGGACTCAGACACGAGCCGAGGAGGCGAGGAAATGAAACGACAGTGTACAAATTAAGAAATGCGCAGAGGGGAGGGAGTCAGACGGGAAGCCGGAGGAAACAAGAGGGACGGGGAAACCAGAGACACACCGAGAACACACTGGAGTCGTGGTGAAGAATCGTGACACTGCCATTATATCGAGACGCACCGATCAGCAGCTCCTGCACTGAGCTCTTCACCCTCCATCGCCGGCAGAACTCAGACAGAATGTTTGTTTGATCAAATATGAATGCAGTCTACTGAGGTTCCACAGCCCGGACATTAGGCAGCTCAGTCCGTATCAAACATGAGCCTGCGTATCAAATAAACGTGTTAAGTTTCGCTATTTGCCCCCCACAGATAATCCATTCAGGTAAAAAAAACACTTCTCATCACCGCCGTCTTCAAGACAGTGTTTGCTTGTTATCGTTCAGAGTCATTATCATGTCTTAAATTTACATCAGTTACATTATGAACAAAGGATTTCATTTTGAAGCTGTCAGCAGAGTTTCTGACTCGATGGCGAACCACTTTTCAAATCCCTGTGAATGTTGTGTCAGCTGAGGAGAATCACAGGTTTGGAGGAACACAGCGATGAGCTTTTCTTCACACGATGTTGACATGCCACTACTACAAAAAAGAAAACAGAATTAATTGTCAAGCAGAGACGTATTGTGTAATGCTGACTGATATGACAGAACCCTGGCTCACAATAACACAATCTGCAGCACTTTTTATGCCTCAAGTTGAATAATTCATTCTTTTTTAAAAGTGAATCTAAAATGTTCAAAAGTGTACACAACTAATCGGATTTTCTTTTTTCTGTTTTGACATGGCAGCAATGGGACGCTGTGTTTCCCCATTTCTACTGTCCAGTTACTGCTGCTACAGATTGTGAACTCAATGACTTTGTCTGCAGCACCGTGGCTCATGCAGGAGCTGCATCGCTTGACCACAAAGCTTGAAATTTTACTTGTTTTTTTCAAACAAAACCTTGATAATTAGGAGGATTTGTTTTTGAGTGGGTGGGAAAAGAGAAAAAGGTTGTGCTCTGACCTTCCACCAGTTTTCTAAGCCCTTTTCAGACATGGCATACGTAGCATTAGTGCTCCGTCACTCTGCTGCCAAACAGACTTCACTTTTATGTGAATGTTTCTCACACCTTCACCACAGTGACTTACAGAGCCACGGTGTTTGTCGTACACTTAAGATTGGACT
>NW_007578853.1:231999-235492 GCF_000690725.1 Stegastes partitus
AAGTTGAGTTTTCACGGGGCTTGAGGTCGCGCTGTCCGCCATCTGGAATAACAAACACGTGCAACTACCTGAGCCAGCGATATCACGGTCAGCGATTCCTGTGGCTTGGCCCAGTTTGCCACGGATTTTTCATGCCAAAACCATCATGGGCCAAACTTCAACGTCCCATTGTGCTGTTGGTTGGACCACTTTGCCACGAACCAGTAGACCATTAAAACTTATCAAAAATACATAAAACTGGACTTTGGATTTTTAGTGGTTTGGCCCGCTTTGGCACTGAACTTCTCATATATTAATCTCTGTTACCAAATACATTCTAGTCCAAGTAATCTGCTGTTGTCCTGGGAACATGCCTGAGCGTATACTGCAATGCCTCCTTTAAATTTACAAATACACATACTGGCCCATAGGAGCTACTCCTAGCAAAAGTTTTTCACTGTTGGTAATTGAGCAAATGAACATAGACAACTTTAATCAGACTATTCCTCATATTGCAGACAGAAGACTCCATTTTTCCTAATGAGGTATATTTGTGAGGCTGGATGTGTTCATTGTCAGCAAGATTTTTTCTGTACACAGACATTGATAAATTAAAACTCAAATGTTTGAATAGAAACTTACCAACACTGTAGTTTGTCTCACTTTGGGTTTTTTTATTCTTTTAAAGTGAGAGTCTTGTTCGCTCAGCGTCAGATGATGAAACCTTCTCTCTGCCGTTTGCCATTTGCAGCATTCCAAGTTGACTACTGAGGCTGTAAGAGGAGGAAAGATAAGCCCTTACCTCCCTGAGCTCCATGGTTGTTCCCCTCATTATCAGTTCTCGCTTCACTCTGGATATTGTAGCACCAGCGCAGAACATTCTTGTCCTTCTCCAAGAGAAGCGCAGTGAGCCAAAGACAACTAAATGAGACCAGTCTTGATTTAAAAATCCAATCTTTTTTTCAGGAGATTTTCTTTTTCAGGAGACAGAAAGTGACTGCTCATTGCCACCGTCTGCCAAACTGGTCACATATATATATTTTTTTTTAATTTGATGTTTTAAAAAGTTTCAAAAGTGTGATAGGAGCTTCTCAGCCCACAGAGCGTCGTGCCTTGCCTCTCATAAAAACATGAATATTGCCACAGTTGAAGTTATATAGATTTCGACCTTCCAGCTGAATATCCCTGCAGGCAAAGAATTTAATTCAGCTTGAATATAGCAACATGCACATCGTTTCCTCAAACTGTCTTACAGTCTCATCAAAGAGTCTATTTAGTAAACCACAGGGCCATTTTCAAGTGTATAAAATCCATTTCTATCTAAGATCTGAATGCCTGAATAAGTCTACAGAAACTGAAAATGGGGTCTGACTAAACGTCGGCCTCTTCGTGGTTTATGCTGCATGGATACGACAGGAAAATCTGTACATAAAAATGTGGAAATGATTTGTGTATATATGAGAAATTCTATGGTAATAATCTTTTATATGATTTAACAATGCTTTGATATTGGTGGTGTCGAATTAGATTTACACAACTTTGCACATAATATATGCAAAATGCATTAACTGAGGTGACAGCACAGGGTTATCATCTCTATATGGACAATTTGTCTCATGGAAATGGCAAATATGTCAAGAATAAATGATAAAATACACTTACTAAAAGGTCACTTTTGTTATCATCTACTAGTAAATGAACAGAGGATCAAATGTGATTCCCTGAGACACATTTTTTCTGTCTATAGTCTTAAATTAGAACTGTCACACGTTTTATCAAATACGTCTGAACTGATTCATCCGTGATTTTGATGTGCAAATACAAAAGCACCTTGTGGACAAACCAAATTGATGATGTGTGATTCCAGCACAGTTTGGTTCATGGAGAAAAGCATCATTGAAATGTGTCACATATCCACAAGCTTCATTCAGAGGGTCTGACATGCTGGTTTAATCCTTACCATGGTCACTCATTTACTAAGATGTGCTAAAAAAGTACTAATCAGAAGGCGTAGCTGAGGCTGTCAGTGTGATTGGCTTATACATAAATACTTGAGACATTTCACTGTCCAGTCTAAGGTAGATAGAAGCATGCTTACACTTGAAATAACTGAATTAGCGTTCCAAGCGAATTTTACTTGATAAGTCTTCAAATAGGGCGAGCTGTCCAACTGTCACTATAGCGCTCATTATCCTGAAGTAGGATCTCAAGCAATCTAGTTAACCCAAGTAAATGCAAAGAAGCCTATAGATAGACACGTCCCTTATATCTCGCTAAAAATAACTCCAATAAAGATGAAGCTCCTTGTCAAGACACAGCATGTGACATTTACTTGAATTAAGTAAAAGCACCCAAACTCCAAAAGCACTAGATTTTATATTAATACAGCTAATCTAATTAGACCATGAATCCAAATATAACGACTATTACACTTGGTTGGAACTGCACTTTGCAGTCTAGTTCTACTGGTTGAAGACTCACAGGATCGAGTCGTTCTGGTTTCCAGCATAAATTGATTCCCGCGTACCTTCTATGGTTTATTCTCAGACTTAATTCAAGCAATCATCACATGCCTTATCTTACCCAGCAACTGAGACCTCATTCCTTATAGCTATAGTTAGTTAACAGCCTTTCTTTCATTACCCAGGCTTAACTAAAGTGCTTGAAGTTAGTTTATTAATCTTTTTCAAGATTTTATGATGACAGTCAGATGCCCTGACTTTATTTGTGGCCCTTTCAGGTGATAATAAAGTGCGTTACCCTGGCGAGATGTCTAATAATTATTGATATGTTAGAAGATCTTGGCTTTCATGTGCGAAACAAGCAGTCAACATCATGTCTGATCATCTCCACCTGGACAGTATACCGATGACAGAATCAGAAGTCTGGAGTTTCATACAGAACAAACCTAAAGAACCAATCCTGTCCACTCACAGGGTGGGACTTTGATTATTCTTCTTTAGAATGAGTTCCTCGGTCCAAACATATGTGGCTGAATTACTCCCATTTTACGACTGGAGAGCAAAACTAAAGTAGTTTTACAAAGTCGTAGGTGAACTGGTGTGCTCGAGCTGCAACGAGTGGCAAAAGATGTTGTCTGTAGGGACTTCATAGACCTGCACATTCCAAAGGAAGCAGTGGTGTAGAGCGACATCCAAGCAATTTTGAAGTAGACAGGGAGTATTAACCATCTACATATGTTCACGTCACGGTAAAGGACTCCCAGGATCTTTCTGCGTTGAGTCTCCATGTTCTCCCCGTGCAGCGTAGGTTCTCTCCGGGTTCTCCAGCTTCTTCCTACACAGTCCAAAAACATGTTGAGGTTAATTGGTGATTCGAAATTGTCTGTAGGTGTGAATGTGAGTGTTCTTGGTTGTCAATTGTGCAATGTGCACAACTGGGGGAGAAAAGAACAAAATATTTCTAGAAAAGTTTAAATGTTAAGTTCTTTTTGTTGCTTTTTATTTTAATTACACAGACAAAATAAATATATGACGACTGTTAGAAAGCCGGA
>NW_007578853.1:237183-242799 GCF_000690725.1 Stegastes partitus
AACACATGTTTGGAAAATAGAATCACATCAGCACAGAAACATAAAACAAGGTTGAGACGGTGGCGACAAAATGTTCTGCCTCGGACAAGTTTTTCCAGCATTTACACACTGACTGAGCTTCACTGCTCTGGATGAATGGCAGAAGAGAGAGAAAGAGATAAAGAAAAAGGAAAAGATGAGAAATATTTTATAGACTGGAGATGATGTAGATGCTTCCACTGCATTATGCCACAAGGGCCCCCTGGGGCATTACTGAAGAACACCTGGCAAACTGCTCTGCCAAGGAAGGTCTTGGATCACTGGCCGGCTACCACTCGTCTCTCATATCTCTTGAATGCCCACAGGGCAGAGAGATTCACCAGCCCCCGGGCAGCACCGCTATCCCAGACAGGAGGCGGTATCCTGGGGCTTCCTCTCCAGCCTCAGACACTTTCTTCCTGGCTTGTAAACACAGAATCGCATAAAAGCTTGATGGGAAAAAGATCCGAAATAAATAAATGGACAGAAGCGTATACTGACGGTGGAGTTTTTTGGAGTTCTGTATGTTTCTCAACCAATCTTTTGAATCCAAACTTCATTTCCTCCTCTTATTTCTTATTTCTGCGTACATGTTAGCATGTTGAAAGATGAGTTTTCCACTGAGTGCCAGAGCTCAGCTTTCTTTCTCCATCTACACTTTTCTACGACATTTTTGCAGGATCTTGACTTTAGTTTGAAATGTGTCAGATTAAACTTCATAATTAATATTCCTGTAGGGTCTTAGCCTTAATATTTAATTTAGCCCAGCAGATTTATGCTTCATATAATTTTGTAGGGTTTTAACCATAATATTTAAATGACTCAGGTAAATTCAAATTCATAGAAATAAATCTTCAGGGTCTTAACCTCGAGATTTAATCTGGTTAATTCACACCAATCTTATTTTTCTACCGGAAAGTCCTTTGACTCGGCAGGTGTTGTTATAAATGTGCTAAATAAATCACATTGACCCGACTCGACTCGTGTTTTCTATGAACTTTTCTGCCATCTATCACATTTCCTTCCAGGTTTTACAAATGAGATTACGATCAGTTAGATTATTCAAGGGCTCCGTGCCTTTCTCAAAGGAAGCTTAATAGCAATCGAGACCGAATTGCATTCCTGACCGAGTAGCTTTCGGAGCTTTCATGCAATCGTCCCTCAGCAGACGGATACGTCCAGTAGTTTTACAACAGTATCTGTTCATACTTTAACATTTCCTGAGCTCCATATCGGCTGAAAAGTTAAGATTTCTTTTTTAACTGACAGAACGGAGGGCATTTCTCAGTGCAGTCAGGCATTAATGGATAACCAAATGGGCCTGCCAGGCAGAGGCTGAGGGGCTCAAGGGCTCCAGGGCCTCGTTAGTGTAAGCAGCACAGAGGCAGAAGCTGCAGTTTTCCTACTGCTGTGCACGAGAAGTGTTATGGCAGCACTTAGAGCACAAGACACAATCAATGCAGTCAGATGCACAACGGAAAAAATGTAGACTTTAGGTGCGAAAAACACTTTGGATCACAGTTATGCATCGCCGAGCCAGTTGCATGCATAGATGAGATGCTAGTATGACATCCCTTAGCTTAGTATTTCCTGCTGACACCATGCAGTTGTGGGAACGTGATCTCTCACAGTCTGTCCGTGTGATCAAATATCGAACTCGGGCCCGTTCACACGTTAGTTTCCGTAACCTCTAGGTTCCTGCTCTTCTCGTCTCGCCCTTTCAACGAAGCCGAGCTGTCATGTTCTTGTTCTGACGACACGGCGCCTCTGTCTAACACGCAGTGACACAGCACTTTGGGGTTACAAACAGTTCATGCCTTATTAATTTCACAGAGGAACAACAAGATCCTGCCTCCGAAATTAGTTTATTTATTAATGCGCAATTAACAAGAGACAAACTGCGGCAGGCGTTTACGACTGAGCTGACCGTACAGATTAGTGTGGATATTAATGACTCCTGAAGAGCTTGTCCCAGTCAGCAGTTTCAACACATCACAAAAAAAAAAAGAATGCCTGTGCAGTTTACTCACAGCGTTCATCCACTCGTTCGTATTCACACGATTACAATAGAAGCACAATAACTTTTGTTCAGATGATACACAACCGCTTCGTCAGTCACTAATGACCGATGAAAAGGTTGGTCAGTTGATTAATTAAACATCAAGTAGCTGTAAATAATGCTTCTTTAAACATCAACTAGTAAATTATTCACCTCTCACTGGCAGTTCTGATCAGCTCTCGTCTACAGTAAATCCTCTTTTACAGCGTTCAATCTCAAAAGCGAGACTTGTCAGCGACTTCCACGGAGGCTGAATGTCATTTTAATACTTATATCATTTGCAGGAAGTGCTATAAACTGTACGTCTCGGCAAACTTGCGGAGAACTGGTTCAAAACAACAGTTGTCCTTTGGATGACACTTAATATATCTACAAGCTGTCCACCTACACACACAAAACACACATCTGTAATGAGGTCTCCTCCGACAGAGGCAGAGGTCTGGCCTTCTGTCCGGCGCTGGAACGCTATGACATTTAGTTAAAGGCAGAGATCAAAGAGAAAAATAGTCGTGACCTTTTTGTATCTGCTTACATTATTAAATTAAATCAGGAGTTTCAGAGCAGTGTGAAGTGTTCTCAGCGAAGCCCTGCATTCATGGTATTGCAGTAGCGAGAAACCCCCGCCAAACAATCACATTCTCCTTCTCCTCATCTAAACACACGCCTGCAAACGGGTGGCTGAAGTATTTTTTTAAAGGAAAAATATGATCGAGGATGAAAATATAGGAAGTTTAATAATTTGAAGTTTCCAAAAAAGTTGAAAATATTCCAGCAGAACTAATAAAGAATAAATAAATACACATATAAAAGAGCAAATTTCAACCACCACTCTACCCCTTACCAGTTTTATTCATGCAAAACCCTCTGTGAGCAGCAGAGCTAGATTATTAAATCATGACTTAATTGTGACCTACGGTCACTTAATGCAGGCAGAATCAGATCTAATACAAGCCCATATAAATACAGTTAAAACCAGAAGTTTACACACACTGTTTAAAAGATGCCTTATCTTTTTTTTGTCTCACTGTCTGATATTAAATCAGACTAAACTTTTCCTGTTTCAGGTCAGTTAGGATTACCAACATTATTTCTATTTGCTAAATGCCAGAATAATGAGAGACAGAATTTTTTTAGAGATTTTTTTTATTACTTTCTTTAAAGTCAGAAGTTTACAGACATTTCCTTAGTATTTGGTAGCGTTGCCTTTAACCTGTGTGACTTGGGTCAAACATTTTTGTCCTTCCACAAGTTTCTCACAATAGTTTCACAGAGTTCTGGCCCATTCCTCCTGACAGAACTGGTGGAACTGAGTCAGGTTTGTTGTCCACCTTGCTCCACACACCTTTTCAGCTCTACCCACAAATTTTCTACAGGATTGAGATCAGAGCTTTGTGATGTCCACTCCAAAACACTGACTTTGTTGTCCTGAAGCCTCTCTGTAACTAATGTGGTGGTATGCTGAGGGTCATTGTCCATCTGAAGACCCATTTGCAGCTAAGCTTTAACTTCCTGGCTGATGTCTTGAGATGCTGCTTCAATATTTCCACCTTATCTTCTTTCCTCATGAGGCCATCTACTTTGTGAAGTGCACCAGTCCCTCCTGCAGCAGAACACCTCCACAGCATGATGCTGCCACCCCCGTGCTTCACAGTTGGGATGGTGTTCTCAGGCTTCAAGCTTCCTCCTTTTTCCTCCAAATGTAACGATGGTCATTAAGGCCAAACAGTTCAGCTTTAGTTTCATCAGACCACAGGACATGTCTCCAGACATGAAGGTCTTTGTCTCTGTGTGCATTTGCAAACTGTAATCTGGCTTTTTATGTTTTTGTTTTGGAGTGATGTCTTCTTCCTCTCTGAGTATCCTTCCAGCCCATGTTGGTACAGGACTGGTTTCACTGTGGACAATGACTCTCTGAACAGCTTCAG
This sequence comes from Stegastes partitus, assembly GCF_000690725.1. Taxonomy (NCBI): domain Eukaryota; kingdom Metazoa; phylum Chordata; class Actinopteri; family Pomacentridae; genus Stegastes; species Stegastes partitus. Next base: position 241,186 of record NW_007578853.1, read on the forward strand.
CAGCATCTTCACAAGGTCCTTAGCTTTTGTTCTGGGGTTGATTCGCACATTGCGCACCTAAACACTTCATGTCAGGGACACAGAACCGTCTCCTTCCTGAGCGCTATGATGGCTGGACATTCCCATGGTGTTTAAACTTGTATATAATTGTTTGAACAGATGAACCTTCAGGCATCTGGAGGTCCACAGTTCTCTTCCTGATATCTTGGCTGATGTCTTTAGATTTTCCATGCTGTCACAAAAGGAAGCAGTGTGTTTGAGGTGTGCCTTAAAATACATCCACAGGTGTGCCTGCAATTAACTCAAATGCTGTCAATTAACCAATCAAAAGCTTCCAAAGCCATGACATCATCATCTGGGCTTTCCCACATAGTTTGAAGGCATCTTAGTGGATTTTAACTTCTGGCTTTGAAGAAAATAATAAAAAAATTCTCTCAAAAAATATGTAAACTTCTGGTTTCAACTGTACACCTGTGGACATACTTCAAGTCATAATTGAACTAATGAGGCTTTGTGCAGATTTTTGCTGTTCCTCCTGATTACAAACATCAGCTCTGCATTGTGGCAAAGAAAAAGAAAAGTCTGAATAAGGCTCTCAGCAGCATTGTGAGCGCAGCCTTAGCGAGAGTTCATTGTGCCGGGGACACACAGCAGAAGCGCCGCGTGGCAACCTGCTGATTATCCGCCCACAGCTTCGTCTAAGAGAAAGCAACTATTGACTGTGCCACGATTACTTTAAAATAGCCGCATTAGCTAATTTGTATTTTCAGTGCTATTGTGAAACAGCTGAATGAAACAGAACTTTGAAATGAAAAAGGCCATGTGAGAAAACCTATGTCGGTATAAATAACGAAACTTCTCAAACTTTTAAGAAAGTTTTCGGTGACGGATTTGCGTGTGTGCACAAAGAAAATAAAAATAACGTAAGGACGGAGAGAGACAAAGAAGTTTGGAAAGAGACTGACGAAGGGATATGGAGGCTGATAAAGGAGGGAGAAGATGGAGATGATTAAACATGTATACTAACAACAAAAGGACTCAAACGTTAAACCCAAACTTAATTACTTAGTTAACAAAAAAGCCTCCAGTAACAAATGAGTGCTTCCTAAACATAACAGAGCAGTTTGCAGAGCTGCAAAGTTTCCTGGTGCAGCCGCAATCAACTAGAATCACACACATGAGAGACACAAAGATGAACTCCTCACTATTAAACCACCATCCTGCGACAGTTTGGCTGAGTTTTAAAGGCTCAGCTTGGTGGGAGTAAAAGGCCGGGGTCCTGGTCCAGTCAGCCAGGGCAGGAGGAGGAACAATCAGAACTACAGGATCCAAGTGCAGGCACCAGTATGGGACAGATTGCACATACCAATTTGCATACTGAATCAGTAAATCGGATTTGGAGCACAGGGTCAAAACACAATGAATATTGTGTTGCTTGAAAATAAAATATTACCACTTGTCCCTTGTGGAAATATTGTGATTGTAATTTGTAGTGTATGGATGGGAAAAATACAAGTGGGCCCTTGTGCTCTCATTTGTTTTATCAAGGTAAACAAATTGCACATTCATTTATTTTAAACGTTTACTGCACCATATCAACATATCCAGTCTATT
>NW_007578853.1:245347-246829 GCF_000690725.1 Stegastes partitus
TTGCATTTATTCAAGCCGCGATCTTTTGACACCTGAATAAGTGCTGCTTCTTTTATGTCGGATAGCAAGGCTGTTGGATTGTCAAGACGGAGGTCGAGATACAAGGAGGGCTTGATGCTGGAAGGGAAATTTGTTGTTAATATTTATTGTTTATAGTTGTTATAATGACTAGTGTATTGTTAGAACACTACGCATCGCTGGATTTCATGCCTAATTAACCGGTGCGCTTGTGCACGTTCCGGCCACTTCCACCTCGGGGGAGCACTCCGACGGGGTGGAAGTGGCCAGAATACACAGGCAGTACTTGGCTGCTGATGCCAGTATAGGATAGCGGTCCCAGTTCTGTTTCCACCATTGGTGGCGGTTGCGGTGGTGGTGGTGGGGGAGTGGCAGATACGCTCCACTGTTACCATCCGTGTTTACTTCCATAAACTCTGAGCACGCTCACTGCGTGTGACGTCATCGTGTCCTCTTCTGCGCATGCGGGACACTTTTGGGTCGTATGAAGTTCACACAGCAGATCACATACAAGTCGCATTTAATTGGAAATCTGAACGACGTGCAAAAAAATTTGAGTTAAGCATGAAGTCCTGCAGTGTGAACGTAGCCAATCTGTGGGATTGTTCAGTCAGATAATCCTGATTTGTGATATAAAATGTCATGTCGGAGTCGGAATCCAAGGCTGTCGGTATGTTAAGGCTGTTTTTCATGGGTCCTGTTCATTTTTCCTAAAAACCTGTCGGATAACAAGGTTTAGGATTGTTAAGGGTCGTATCATCGAGTCACGAATGTAGTTATAATGTTTTTGTTATTATAAGTGAATATTTTAATGCAAGATCAAACTTTTTGTGGTACTGATATGTACATTATTCACATGTTCATATTTTGCTAAATGTCTAAACTAACATATCCTCATGGTATTAATAGAAAACAGTATCGTGCCATAATTACCTGCTTCCTTTCTAAAGAGTAATTTCTTTCAAAATGTCTTTGCTGTTGCAAATTAGTTGTACACAATGTGTGTTTCTTGAAGGCAGAGTTGGACTGTAAGGATACTGGCACAGCAGTGCCTTGAACGTATGAGAAATTCCAAGACTCCAACTACAAAAAGCAAAAACCCATTCGTGATTTAAATACTCTTTGAAGTGGGCTGCTGCTATAGCTCAACTGGTTGAGCTGGTGACCCATGTACAGGGGCTATAGTCCCCAATGCAGTGGTTGTGGGTTCAAATCCAGCCCATGGCCTTTTGCTGCAGGTCCAATTCTTCTCCCCACTTTCCTGTCTCACTCTCGACTGTTCTGTCAAATAAAGGCAAAAAAACCCAAAACTCTTTAAAGTAATATTGCTGCACAACAGCAACACACTGCTCCAAGCGCTCCTGCCACTTTTAAAACACATCCTTGAAGACTCATTTTGTGCATCAAGCACCATCTGTGACGTGTGTTGGATCTCCTCCAGTGTGTCAAAACAGCTCCTGTTCA
>NW_007578853.1:247127-249417 GCF_000690725.1 Stegastes partitus
AACAAAATGCCCCCTTTGATTATCAGCTTTGTATTTCTAATATTTCTGACTATTTAGGAGCATTACAACCAACAACATCCTGAAAAACTAATATATTTAACTAGAAAGTTGCTATTTTTGCAAACAGTTTCCATAAATACTTAAAGTATAATTCATATACAGTATGTGTATATGTGCCTGTTAGTTTTCTTCACTGACAATAACTGCCAGTTACTGCTTGGAAGAGGGGTGACACTGGAAGTGGTGTTTTGTAGAGACAAATCAATAAGCACAAAAGGCTAAAAGAAGCCAACTCCTGGCTATGGAGGTTGCATTTGTTTACATTTGTTTAGGTTCTGAGCAGAGTTAGTCTTCTCTGTATGTAAATTGGTCGAAAGCAAATCTTGCTCAAGGGCATCTGGTGGGAAAGAGACAAGCTATTTGTTCTGATTCGTCTTTTGGGCATAAAGCAGATCGAGTTCCAAGAAAATCTCAAAGTCAAAAGGTTGTACTCTGTAATTAGAGGCTGGAGCCAGAGGATTTCACTAATTCCAACCGCTGTGCTACAAAGCAAACTTAAACAGCTTCTATTTTATGCACAAAATATTCGTCTTTTCTCATTTAGTCTTAGGATCCTTTTTTTTTTTTAAATCACAAATGTCTGCCCTGGGAATGGTCCCAGTTGTTCAGGATACAAATTGACTTATTACAGGAATTTGCTGTGTGTCAACACCTTGGCAGGAAGGTACAGAAAAATGGATCTAACTCTAACAGCATGAAGAAAATGACACCTATTACATTTCAGCAGGACTGAGAGTCTACAGCAGCGCCAGTAGCCGCGCAGAAATGAAGCTCCCAGAAATGATGTTCTTGTATTACTTAATTGTTTTCCAAATTACATTATGGTGGAAGCATAATTGCAGGCTGGATTATCTTCAGAAGCAATGTTTTTTTTTTTTTTTTGATTGAATGAAGCGCTATATGTCAGAGCTGCACCAGACTCATTAGGAGGTGGTTGGAGGGAACGGCACAACTGTCACGACACGGACTGATGGGAGCGTGTTGTTAGGTTTAGGCACCAAAAGCATTTTGGGTAAGGCTGGGAAAGATTGTGGTTTTGTAAATAAACTGTAAACTTTGCATTTATTCAAGCCGCGATCTTTTGACACCTGAATAAGTGCTGCTTCTTTTATGTTGGATAGCAAGGCTGTCGGATTGTCAAGACGGAGGTCGAGATACAAGGAGGGCTTGATGCTGGAAGGCTCATTTGTTGTTAATATTTATTGTTTATAGTTGTTATAATAACTAGTGTATTGCTAGAACACTACGCATCGCTGGATTTCACGCCTAATTAACCGGTGCACTTGTGCACGTTCCGGTCATTCCACCCCTGGGGAACGCTCCGATGGGGTGGAAGTGGTCGGAACACACAGGCAGTACTTGGCTGCTGATGCCAGTTTAGTTAGTGGTCACAGTTCTGTTTCCACCATCGGTGGCGGCGGCGGGAGTGGCAGATACGCTCCACCGTTACCATTCGTGTTTACTTCCATAAACACTGAGCACGCTCGCTGCATGTGACGTCGTCGTGTCCTCTTCTGCTCATGTGGGACACTTTTGGGTCGTATGAAGTTCACACAGCAGATCACTTACAAGTCGCATTTAAATGGAAATGTGAACGAACTCGCAAAAAAATCTGAATTGAGCATCAAGTCCTGCAGTGTGAACGTAGCCAATCTGTGGGATTGTTCAGTCAGATAATACGCCGTTATCCTGATTGGTGACATAAAATGTCGTGTCGGACTCAGAATCCAAGGCTGTTGGTATGTTAAGGCTATTTTAATGGGTCCTGTCCAGTTTTCCTAAAAACCTTTCGGATAGCAAGGTTTAGGATTGTTAAGGGTCGGATTATCGAGTCACGACTGTAGAATGTTTTTGTTATTAGAAGTAAATATTTTAATGCAAGAACAAACTTTTTTGTGGCACTGATATGTTCATTATTCACATGTTTATATTTTGCTAAATGTCTAAACTAACATATCCTCATGGTGTGAATAGAAAACACTATCGTGCCATAATTACCTGCTTCTTTCTAAAGAGTAATTACTTTCAAAATGTGTTTGCTGCAGGTCCAATTCTTCTCCCCCACTTTCCTGTCTCACTCTCTACTGTTCTGTCAAATAAAGGCAAAAAAAACCCCCAACTCTTTGAAGTAATATTGCTGCACAACAGCAACACACTGCTCCAAGTGCTCCTGCCACATTTAAAACACATCCTTGAAGACTCATTTTGTGCATCAAGCACCATCTGTGAC
>NW_007578854.1:0-30495 GCF_000690725.1 Stegastes partitus
GTGAAGGTGTCTTTAGTGCAATGACCTATCAATTCAAATAGCTATATGTTTCCTGTGGGAACTGGCATATCTGCAGACCTACAAGCTTCTGTTTCTCACGCAAACACACACACACATGCGAACACACTCTCCGTCTCACGCCCCATGTGAACACTCATCTTTAACGAGGGGAGAGCTGAAGCCGTGCGTGATTGTTTTAGAGAGGCTGCCCTGAAGGCACGTTATCGCTCAATGTGGGACTGCTTCTCCCAGTCATACGTCCTCCTCTTGTTGATTGTGCGGCGCAGATCAGCGGCAACAAAGGCGTCATTAGTGGGGCTTTGGTCCCCACCAGGCCCGGGCTAATTATGAATGGGGGGCCCCCGGTAATAATTCAAGGGCCCCGTCGGTGCGGCTTGAAACTGAGGAGAGAAACTTCACAGATTCAGTGGTGGCGCGCTCGGGCCCCATCTGCCTCCGTTTCCCAGCCACCTGCCTGAAGATCTGACCCACGTCAGCCGCAAGATTGGAGCGCCATTACGCACAAGAGAGAGGCAGGGGAAGCATATGGGATTTATACGTGGCTTTTAATGAATGATTTGCAGTGGTCATTAAAAGCTTTGGACAATTACCTGGTTAGAGAAGGACGCCCTGCCTGGTAAACCGACTCACAATTGTCAGATTATTTCCCTTCTGCCGCAGTAAAAGCGGCCTCTCGTGCAGCAATATTGATAGAAGGGGGAGATCTTTCAGTGTAAATCTGCACTTTGTTTGAAAATTCTGAGCTCAAAGCAAAGACTTGACATCATCTTCAGCTGTGCACTGCACTGCACTGATTACTGTACTCCACGGCGACAGGGGAAGTGATCGTCGTTTCAGCCAGAAGAGGGCAGTATCCATTTTCTTAATCACATCTCAAGTGATTTCCCCCTTGGCCAAAGCAAGCACAAACATTGCTCTAATTCCAAACCCACAAAAGAGGGAATTTGAAAGTAAACAAATGAGCCCGATGGGATGATCAGCATTCTCGGATTCGCGAGCATAAACTCTTTTCCCATGGAGCTGGCTCACAATCTCAGCACAGGGCCTGGATTTATCTCTCCGCTCTTGATTCATTGGGTGACGAAGCTCTGATTTATAACAGATCTCAAATTTAACATCTTGAAAAAAAAAAATGAAGAAGAAGAAGAAAGAAAAAAAAAAGCTGAGGAGGAGATGGGGTGAGAGCGTGAAGCTGCAACTCATGAAGCAGCTGCGGGGCTGCGAGGAGACGCTCACATTATTTATAGATGCTGAGAGTATGTATTGTATCGTTTTGCTGTCAGGTCAGATGCTGTCGTAAGTTCAACTAATTTGAAATGTGAGCCATTTGGACAAACTGCAGCCATAAAGTATTCATGAAATCATGAGGTGTAGCGGAGAGCGGAGTGGCTGAGAAAAGTCAAAATGCTATGTTTTTTTGGGGGGGAAGTTATCTACCGCTGGATCAAATCAGCCTCGATGTTCGACGATTACGACCGCAGATGTGAAGGCGTCAGGCTCGGTTTTAACTATACGCTCTAAATGGAAAGTGAGCATGTTAAGTATTGCCAATCTGCCCGGGTCACTCATTAATATGCAAGCTCTAATTTGGGCCTCCACGTATAGAAGTCCGTTCTGAATGGAGCAGCTAATTTGAAAATAATCTAGAGTGGCACATCGCTTTTGTCGGCGATGACATCACCCTGTGGATTATTCACGCCGCTTGTAAAGGAGGTTTCCCCACTGATGGCTTCACTACCACTTATAAATGTAGCCTTGAGGCGATGAACCTTTTGTTTTCTTTCCTGCCGCCTTTTTTTTTTTTTTTCCTCTCCCCAAAAAACTTCCCCACATGGTCTGAGATTTTTTCCAACAAGATCTGCCGACTAAATATTGAAGTAAGAATTTAAGGATGTTGGAGGAACGGTCACGGCGAACGATGATTTGCCTCCCCGTTTCAGTTGCAGTAAGGGGACTGATTGTGAAGAAGAAGAAGGAGAAAAAGAAAAAAGGGGGAGTCAAAAAACACAGGGCTGGTTTTGATCTGGATTCAATGGCCTGGAATAACTGGCCCCTGAAGAGCTCTTGTGTCAAATGGTATCTGTGACAGGGAACAGGGAAGGGGGATAAACATGCTGCATTTAACATGTGGACATAACACCTCCCCCTTACACCATCTGGAGGAAAACAACCTCGACTAAAGAAGATCTTGTCTTGGTTGCGTCTGCTGATTCCGACAACGTGGAATAAATTTTTTGAATGGAATGCAACAATAGGAGGAAGAGAAACGTTCGGTTTCCCAACAAAAGGCGAGCCGCGGTGTTAGCAGTGAAGACGCATCGACAAGTTTGGCTGACTCCCGCCTCCCTTTGAATCGTCCTCTGCTTTGTAATGTGAGGGTGTTTGCAGGCAGGTCAAAAGGCCCTTTCAACCCAAGGCCTCACCTACTTCCTAATGAATTCCCAGGGTCCATCAACCTGCAGGCGCTCCCATACAAGCTAACCAATGATTACACCTTGAGGGGGAGAGGGTGCGGGTGGAGGAGGAGGAGGAGGAGGAGGAGAGGCTGCTGAGATGGAGCATCCCCAAGTACACACACACACACATACATATATCCATATACACACAACACACACAACCACCACCACCACCACCACCACTACTACCATCACCCCCCAGATTGGAGGCAGGTGCAGCAGCAAATCAAGCCTCATTAGCTGCACCTTCTGCTAGCGTATACCGTGGACAGATGGAAGCTCGCCCTCACATGTTACCTCACATCAGATGGCAGTTGGAGGAGGGTGGCTAGGGGGTAACAGGGAGGAACACTCGCCCCCTTCTGCCGACACCGCTTCCTCCGAGCTACAAGATGCCCCCAAGCGCAGATCCAGCAACAGAATGCTCCTTAACCTTAATCCTGCTGGCAACCGCGAGCTTCCAGAGAGTATCTAACATCGCATCGGTTGTAACTTTCTCCCCGTCAGGCCTGGCCCTGGTTAGAGAGGTACATTCCTGGCCCTAGGAGGAGTCGAGGACCTGCAGAGGCCTCCCCACCACCACCACCACCACCACCACCACCACAGTTACTGCGTTTCTGCCGAATCCATGTAAAAAGAGCTGGGAGCGTGTATGTTTTAGCTAGCGCGGGCACATGATATGCTAAGACACACTATGGGGCCACCAGGTAAGTGACAGAGCCCCGGCTGCAGGGTATCACATCACCCCCTTGTCCTCATGGCTCTGACACAAGATCCCGAGCAGCTAATTGAGGCAACAGTGCAATTCATTGGTGCCGGGCCCAGTGTCAACACCTTCTTCAAGGTAACAGTGGATTTATGCACGTCCCTCCGAGAGGCGGGTGGGCGGGGGGTGGACGCACGGGCAGAAAGTGTCAAGGGGAGGCCATGTGCGAACTGACGCTGTCTCTGCAGATAAGAAATATTGCTCGTGTGCTTTTTCGCCACAGAAGAACCCTGTCAGAGCTGGATGGGTTTAGGATGTTGGAATTTCCTGTTGGGCCCCCGGAGCTGTCATAGGTCTAATTCAGCGAAACATCTGTGAATGAAGATGCCCGCATGACGACAGCGGCACCTGATGTCCTCCAATATCAAGTCAGAGCTTCAAAAAGTGCACAAAAAAAAAAAATTAGCAGTAGCAAGTAACTCCAAGGAGAAAGAAGTCATGCTGATTGGAAAGCACAATGCATTAACACCAGCGGATTACATTTAAGTGCCTTATCCAGGTAATGAGGTCAGGCGCAGTTTTACGACTCCGATAAGTGGTGTTTGGCAAGTCACGCTGTATAATTAATCAAAAGTATATATTCTCAATTTTAGATATGAGTGTGCATGATTAATTTAAGTTAGCAGGGTGGGTGGGGATAGGGAAATTCTTAAAAGGGTGCTGCAGGAAGAATGAGGGCACTGGCACAATGGGCACTTTGTCTAGTCCCGGTAGCCTACAGAGGGAGGGGGGTCACTGCGGTGGGAATAGAGCTGTGGCATTAATGGATTGAACCTAAGTAGTTGGTTTGGAAGTGCACAGAATCCTCAAGTTTTTTCGGGGGGCTTCTAGCGAACAAACCGCAGCGGGGTGCTTATTCCTCGAAATCCTGGAGGAAAAAAAAAAAATCCTGTGCGGTCGAATGTGACTTTTAAAGCAGCTCGAGTTCATATTTTTAAATAAACAACGGCTCAAGTTACTAATGCAAAAGGTGTAACTGATAGTGAAGAATAGAAAATTATCCGTCTAGTGTAGAGTCACCCTCGGCTATGAGGAGCGTTTTTGCAACTTTCAGTCCATTGTTTTGGTTTTAGTCTGCAGCTTTAATGTTTTTGTCTCCATTTGGAGCTACAGCAGGAGGGTTTTTTTTTAAATATAATGCAGCATTTAGCTACTGAAGAGCCATAAATGTCCCCCAGGAGTTGGTTCAAACCCAAACTGAGCTAATGGAGAGTGAATATTGGACCATCATGAATAATGCTAAATATCACTTTTTTAAATTTAGTCGAGCCGGTGCTGTTTGGACTGATCATAAATCAATAAAATCGGGTTTAAAGTTGCACAAATCAAATAAATGATCCTCAAAAATGGATATAAAGGGTGTGCCGAGCTGCGTCTTCACTTCTTAGGGTCATATCAGGTTAGCGCTGCGTGCTGATCACCTCCAGACTGGAAGCCATGTTGCTGCCAAACAAAGAGGAGACCCCTGGGGTGGTGGGGAGGCAGGTTCTGCCTTCACGTTCTACCAACAGCACTCATAAACAGAAGACACATCAATCTAAACATCCCGCATATTTCACAAATCTCAAACCTTTTCTCATGTCACAATCTCCGACATCATTCCCGTTTTTGTGATGTCAGGGTCCTCGTGCAAATGAGCGGCCGACTTTTTTTTAACAACATTCATTTCAATCAAGCTGCTGAGGAGGTACTTCTGTTTTCCTGGGAGCTAATGAAGAGAAAAAGACACACATATGGGACTCTTTCTTTTTTTTTTTGTCTCATCCTTCGATCTGCGCCCAGATCCATATGCCATATGGGAAAGTGTGGATGAGAAGATCCAAGGAGCTCAATGCATGTTCAGTCTCCCTCCAAATGCAGCTGAAAGAATCAAAAAAAAAAAAAAGAAGTCTCCCTCTCTTGTCTTGCTCACTCCCCTGGGCACATGAAAGTGAAGGTTACACTTGCAGCCCTTTTAATGACAGGCCTTTTTAGCGGGGTTTTTGTTTCATTTAGAGGAAATCTTCATTGTTAATCTGCTGCCTGTTGCCAGGTTTGAACACGAGGTGCCATATGCTGTATGCTGCCTCACCGCCTCACTTCTAAACCGAGGATTTCAAATTTGTCATTTTGTTGTTGTTTCATAACCAGACAGCATGTTTTAGGTGGGCTGAGGGTCTTTATTAATGTGAAGCTGCAGAGGGAGAATACTTTAAAACTGAAAAACAGGGGAAGAAAAAAAAGGTTTAACTCCATGTTCATGGTGCAGGTTTCAGCCAAAAGGGTTTGACCTGATAGTTTTCATAATGTGCAAAAAAAAAAACCACGAACACGCATATCGTATCGGTCTTACCTTAAACATACAAACATTTCTCAGTCGGCCGCAGCTCGGAGCTTCAGAGGCGAGTTCTCGCTCAATCACAACAACGTGCCTCGACCGAGATGAAGTCTGGAAGCCATTAACGGAGAATATAGCCGGGGCTTGGCCAGAGAGTACAGTAAATGTTAAGCAGGTGAGGGATTCTGAAGCTGTAATGATGTGAATTTTATGCAATCCTTTACAGAAAAAGGCTGCTTTTTTAAAAATATAAGTCTCACACGCGGAGAAATTTCTCTCTTAAAAACTTAACAGAAACGTGCCTCTGCAGAACGTCGGCAGCAGCAGCAGGATGTTTAGGGGGCCTTGCATGAAGCAGATGTTTATGGATACCATACTTAAGATACGAGCACATCGCCGCCTGCATTATATAAATAAAGTAGGCCCCCCCCCCCCCCAACATAAACAATTATTCCAGCCAGTATTTTCACAGGTGGGAGTACAATATTACTGTGCCAGAGTCTATACATTGCACCATTCATCACCTAATTAGATTTTCATGAAGTAGATTGCCTCCTTATTGGCTGTCACTTCGACTCTGCGCTGTCAATGAGAGAAGCCCCTCCTGTGGTCGGCTCCATCAGCCCCATCTTTACTTTGCATACCTGCCAACACAGCTATAAAGAAATTACCCTAATCATCGCGGTAATTAACATCAATAATTATTGACAGTGCCACAGACGGGAGGGAGTGATGGACAAAAGAGCGCCTTTTCTTTGTCTCCAGCCAATTTCCTGGGAGACGAGTTGTTTCCGCCGTTGAAAAGTCGAGCGGACGCCGCGGTGAAGGCGAGGTATAGGAGGAGGCGGCGGCTTGACGTCATATATTTGCTAATGTTGAGCGCCAACCGACAACAGCAGGTGACCCCCCGCTCCTCCTCCACCTCCTCCACCCCCCACCTCCTCCAGCATGCACGCACAAACACTCCACTTCCTCCCCCCATCTCACCCCTCCATGCATCTCCTCCCTGTTTGCCAGGAGTGCACCTGCAGCTTATTATCCAAGCCTTTAGGTTTATAATGTAGCGCAGGTGCCAAAGTGCCAAAGCACCATTGTAACACACACACACACACACACACACACACACGAGTCAACAAACACAACAGGCACAGAAATGGGCATACACACTTACAGATGTGCGATGATTAATTAATACTATGGTGGGTAAATCCTAAACATTGCTCCCTCCCAGTGTTGGGGAAACACAGGGAGTCCATATGGGAAGAGTCAGATTAAAGGGCTATACCACTAATTTTTAGCAATTTATGCGTATTGTTCCCTTCAACAGGATTGTTTAGTCTTTTTAAGAGTTGTTTTGTTCTGCAGATCTTAACCTTTAAACCTTGCTAATTGTGTTTGCGCCCAGATGAGCTTTTCTGTCATTCCATGTCATAAAACGCTGCACTGGGACAATTAAACCGATCGGCTCAGGAATGGCTCGAGGAACACAATAAGGAGCACAAAGTGTTGAACCGGCGTCCAAACTCTCCTAAATTCCAATCAGCCAGAAAAAACCACCAAATAATCCAGTGTCAAACACCACAGGAGCGTTTTCTAAACACAAACCTAAACAGAGAGGCCCCTAACTGGAAAATGCAATGTGACAAACACTGAACTTAGCCATTTTTTCAGCAGTCGTTAATTTGTAGATGGCTGTTTTGAAACCACGAGTTTGGAATTTGATCGTTGCCATCTTGGCTTTTTGAAACCAAATGCAACAAACAAACTATTTTACTCTAAATGGGACCACTTTTTACTAAATTAATATTATACTGTATTCAAAAAGTCTTGCAACTAGCAACTGAGGCCATAAACTCAAGAGGAAAATGTTTACTGAGACAACAGATCAAGTGAGAAGTAGGATCATTTTCCTTTAGACTTCTATACAATCTGGCCTGCAGAGGAGTTGCCCCCTGCTGGCTGTTAGAGAGAATGCTGGTTTAAGTTATTTCGGCGTTGCTTCACTTGTCACACCTTGATGCTACGTCCATATTTTGCACAACTTAGAAAGTGCAGCGAGCTAAGCTACACTACATTAAATTAAGCTTCACTACACTGACGCTAACTATGGAGAAACCAACCAACCAACCAACACAGCAAAAGTAGTTTACTACAATATTTTTCACGTTTAATTTCATTTGCTTCAAACAAATAGTAAAAAAGATTGCTTGTAGTTACCTGCTTGGATTAATGGTACAATAATACAGAAGTGTGTCTGTCAGGTTCGCATACATGTCCGTCAATTGTGGTTTTATTTACCTATTAATTTTTATTTCAGGATGCATTAAAAGCTCTGCTGTGCACATCACTTCAGTAAATGTAGTTTGTCTGGAAGCCACTTCATCAATACAAGAGCAAAAAAAAAAAAGCAAACTAACTAGTAACACGGCTACTGCTGCTAAACACTGTTTTATTTATACTTAATCTTATGAATAGGACTGAAAACCTGATATAAAAATATACGTTAATTCCCAAGAAAAATGTGCAATGTCCCAAACCTTTTGGTATAATTCGGATATAAAGCAGTATGTCACAGTTTAGTATAATTTAATACTGTATAACTATGAGCTGATAAAGCAGAATAAGTGGTGTGTACTGGGTTAAAATGGCAAACCGAGGCTAATTCCTCCCATGCATATATCACTTCTGTCATTTGCCCAGTAAAGGAACACTACACCAGCACCGGTTTAGCCAAAACCATACGAAATGTGACACTTGAACAACACTTGTGACAGATTTACAGGTTCACCCTCCAACCACGCTGCTCTATTTATCATTTCGGCCATGCGCCGCCTGTTTGTACGCCTTTGTTGATAAAGGACGTGTCTCCTTTCACCCATAAAAGTGTTGGCGCGCGCTACTGACAAACTAGAGATCTGATGTGGTTTAATGTGATGTGGGCTAATGCAACATGCGGTGAAGTGATGTGACCAAAAGAAAAAAAAACGAGGACTCACCTGAGGAAACCTGCAGAATCCTCTTCAGTGAGATCTCCTTCAGGGCATCCGTCACCTGAGTGGAATTTACAACAACAGGACGGACGTTAAAAGAAATTAAGACCAAGAAAGAGAAAGAGTCGCTGAATGCTAATCTCAGTTTGAATATATTCCGGTCAGGAGATGGCTGCTCTTCTGTGATGTGATAAGATGCAGCGTGATATGGAAATCATTTGCTCTCCTTCACACGGAGGTCAGAGGTCGGACTCGTGTCCCGACCGGCAGCTTGTAGCAGAAGCTGGTCGAGGAGATCCAATGTGTTGTTCAAGGACACTGTTAGCGGCGTGACAGCGCAAGGGCATCGCGGATGGTCCCTCCTGCATTTTAGCCTTTAAAAACAACCAAAAAATTAATGTTTTCCTTGCTGGACGAGCTCCGGAGCATCTATGGGCATATGCAGGAATAGCAACTTCCTTTTCCGGCGTTGTTCCACTTTTTACTGCATCACGGTGCAGCAGAGAACATCTGTCTCTGCCCTCGTATCATTTGTTTGAACAGTCTTTTAATTCCTAACATGCTGCGTGTTTACATTGTGTACGTTCAGGGAAGTAAAAACATACAGTGAGTTAAAGAAAAGCTCTGCCGGTGCCCTCGCTTTGTTTGGTGATGATTTTTGTGCGCCCAATTGATGGGAAACCACACGGAGCTCCAGGCGGGCTGAGACACTGACCACAGCCCCACAGACTCAGTGACAGACCTTGTGGTGACATCTGCTTTTACTCAGGGAGAGCACTTCAGCACTTAATAAAGCATGTAATCACGCCGTTGTAACTCGGGAGCAGACAAAGCAATGCAAGGCGGACGCATTCATACTTTTTCTCCCCCCCTCCTTCGGTCAGAAATGTCTGTTTCTGCTTATCTGATTCCAGTTTATCAGCGATTGTGCATTAAGACCCAAATGAAGACAAACTGCTCGGTAAAGCCGTTATGATTGATTACAGGTCTTTACGGCGCGAGCAAAGAAAAGCCGCTGAAAAAAGGTGTCGCTCTCCTTTCCTACATACACCTGCATGCAATTTTCTACATGTAAGTGGACAGGAAGAGGGAAGGACTTTTTTAATGTAATTTAGGAGGCTGCACATCGCAACCAACCAACAAAAGGGGGTTTTGTGGGCTTTATGACAGCTGGGGTGCACTCCTTTTCTCTTTTTTTTTGGCATGCTGATGAAGCACACAGACCACATTGCTGGAATAGTTAGATTTTTAAGAAAAAGGTCGTCTCTCAGGTTTACAATTTTTGATTTCAGGGCTGCACCAGTTTCAGCAGTGCACAGGCAGGCTGGAGTGAAATTCACTTTGAGTGTGTTCTCTGCATCTCTTCTCATATTTCAGCTAAACTGCCTCCTCGCCAGGGCCAAGGAATGCATCAAGCGCCATAAATCAGGGGCTTGATAGGAACTTGGCAGCCAGACAGCGGTGCAGAGAGCTGTGTTATGTAGCTACAGTACAGTAAAGATGTTTTAAGGTGAACATTACCATCTTGGTGGAAGAGAAAAACGAGGGGGAGGATACCGTGATTCAGGGGAGTTTTGTCCAAATGACAGAGCATTGAAAGCCCTCCTCACCTCCTTCAGCCCTTTGCATTCCTGCACTTGTGAATCACTATGATCACCAGGAGGAACAGCGAGGCCTCCAAACCTCACTTCTTGCTTTTAATTTCCATACGGTTTGGGGGTGAAAAAAAAAAAGCGTGCGCAGGTGGGTTTGCTCGACGTCTCTTCCTCGTGGAGAAAGAAGGGAAAGAGTTCATGTAGAGGAGGCAGCCGGCGCTGTGTGTGCCAGGTTTGTTTGTCACATCTCCGCCTGTCTGCGCCTTATGCAAATGGGCAGGGGGGCTGGGAGGGACGGCTCCATGGGAAACTGCTGGTGCTAATCCAGCATGTTGAACAGGGGAGGAGAGGAGTACTTTTCAATAAAGCACCCCCACCCCTCTGTCAAGTCATACACACACATGTACACACACACACACACACACACATGAACAGCGTGTTCTCATCCTATGTACGAACAAACATCAACACAAAGACGCACACACACAAGTTCCCTCTCTCTCTCTCTCTCTCACACACATAAACACTGAACACCTGTTTCGTTTCTGCGCATCCAAACAGACATGCTTTAATATGTGAACAAATCCCACGATCTTAAGACCCACTCTCAATCCGCCGGGTGTAACACCAGGGTGCTTTGAATGAGATAACAACAAGGCTCAGTGTGATGGGCCTGTACTACCACCTAAAGATAGACTAATAACACGCTCCAGCCACAGTCCATGACTTAGACTATGAAATTTATGCTAATTTGTGTGGGAAATACACGGAGCTGAGAGTACTATTTAGGACTAGTGCATTCTTTTTTTTTTTATTCCCCCCAAAGCTCTCCTCAGCTAACAAACAAACATACGCTGTTGTGCGCCTCCTCACAAACTTCTTCACACACGGAGCTTTTGTCACATTTCTTGCCCGTTAGATTTTTTTTTTTTTAGCACATATTGACATCACTGTGATTAATTAGTTAAAGACACAGTTTGTCAGTGATACGCACGTATTGTCGACGGCTAGACGAGAAAATGAGTAACAATGGAGGCTTGTGTGTGCAGCCGTGAGTCGTGAAAACTTCCATAAATCCTGAAACGTACAGGCCGGCATTAACGGCCCAACAAAAGGCATGAGAGCAACACAAAGGAGCACAACCGCCCAGCAAATCATAAAATGATTTTATAGTAATTTAATATAAGCTAGTGGAAGAATACATCCGTCAAAGTAATCCCCGAGTATTAACTGTAGTCCTGAGTAAACAGTAGGCAGGAGAGGCGGACCGGCAGGTTCTGCATCAGCGATCAAGTCCAGTCAAGTTGATGTTATTTATAAGCCACGTTTAAAACAACACTTTCCCATAAAGGAGTTATGAATGTACCCAACAAACATGATTATTAATTATGCAAATTGGCCTCTTTGATTTCAATATTACACCAGACAACTCCAACATTTTCATCAGAAATTATAAAATCTACTAGATGACTCTAATTATGATTTAATTGTTGTGTTTAGTTAAAAGGTGAATCCAACTGCAGGTGGGTTAAATTAACAAGAAATACCTTTAATTAAGCTTATGAATAGAAGGACTGTAACAGAGCATGGCTGGTGAGCTACCCAAGTTTAAAAATCCAACAAAATGACAACAGAGTCGATTCAAGAAAGTAAAAAAAAGCTGAAGAAACACTGTGAATGAAGCAGAAATACAAAGAGACTTACAGGGAAATGCAGGTAGATGAACAGCCCTGGACAGCTGGAGGTAAACAGGATGAACTGGTCACTAAAGACCATGAATGCACACAGAGGCTGATTGGTGTACCAGACACAGGTGAAATCAATTAGAGCAGCAGTAGTGACTCACATGAAAATGAACATTTCTGAAATAAAACAGGAGTATTAAAACCAAAACTAATGACCATGAAAACATCAACATACCAGCCACTGAAAAATAAAATTAAACAGCACAACTCATGAACCAGGAGCTTATAAGGTTAAGGTTAGGGTTAGATATCACAAGATGGGAGTGTTTTATATGGAGACAACCTCATTTGAAAACACCATAAGCTACAGCCTATAGCAGGTTAGCTTAGCCTAGCATAGAGGGGAAACAGCTAGTCTCTGTCCATAACAACCACCTATTAATATTTCTGTAAAGCTCCCTCTTATTAACACCTCATCTGTATATTGTTTAATCCATAATAATGACATTTTGGTTGTATATGTGGGATATTTGCGAGACTATTTCTTGACAAGTTGATGGATGTTCCAATCAGTTAGCTTTAAGTTAGCATAAAGAAAAGGCTAGTCTCTCTGGATCAAAACCACCTACTTATTTTTCTATAAAGCACTCTCATTAACTCATTTTTTACATTATATAATTTAGTTGTTTAATGTGTAAAAAGCAATCAAAAAGTGGTTGTATATGTGTTGTTTTTTGACCAGTTAAAATAAATGAATTATACTAAGTTAGCTTAACTTAGCATGAAGAAACAGCTAGCCTCTCTAGATGATGACCTCTTATTGATACCGCTATAAAGCTCTTAATGAACATGTTATTTAAAGGTTGTCTAATCTATAAAAATTGATTGACTATTTCTTGAGAAGTTAAAGAAACTTTCACTCAATTAGCTGAACTTAGCATAAAAAGCAATTGAACTCAATTAGCTAACTGAAATTAGCATAAAGAGCAAGCTACAGCTAGCTCCACAAGGCAATGGCTAGTTTGTTTGTGTTTTACACTTTGTGGGGATTCAAAAAACAAGACAAAAGCCTAATATGTTTATCAATAGCCTTGAGAGGTTTTAGACACAGCAAGTCTAGCCGTTTACCCTCTTTTTATATTCTTTATACGAAGCTAAACTAAGCTAATATCTCCTCAACAGTCAGATATGAGAGTGTGTAGCTAACTCTCTGCTAATATTTTTCCCCAAAAAAGTGAAATACTGATAACTTAAACCTCTTCCCTTGTGGGTTTATTTTCAAAGCGAGAATATGACAGATTGCAACCCTTTTTTATTATTATTATTTAAAGCACAGTTTCCTTTTTATATTAAAATTGCAGCCCCACATTGTCTGCCCCAAACACCAACAATATAAATCTGCACAAATTCTGCCTTAATCACTTCCTGCTAGATAAAGTGCATTACACTCACACTTTGATGCCAGAAAGACGAAAGGATCAGATTAATTCATTACCTGACTCCAACAGCACACAAGATGAATATTATGGTCCTGCCATAAAACTTGGGGATGTGACAGAGTTCTTTGTGCTGGCATTGGCCGGCGTCCAGCAGCCCGGTCCAGCCTCTGCACTCACAGGTTTGTGTGAGAGAACTCGCTGTGCTTTTTCCCTCCACATCCTCTCTTTTTGGTTCGCAGTCAGACGCACCGTCGGAGAACCACAAGGCGCCGTTACCTCTCCTGGATCCATGAGGGTGGAAAGAAAGGGAGGAAAGAGAAGGAAGAAAAAAATGGACAAACACAAAGGCAATCAACAAATCCCCTTCGCTTGAGCCCTGCGAAACATAATAGGGCCAAATCATCATCTATTTAGCTTCGTCAAATCACTGACAGCAGGCCTTGATAAAAGAGAGTGGAAAATATGTAGGGTACAAGACGTTGCCAAGACCCTCACCGACAAGAGCCCCCCTATTGAAGCCAGATGTTGACTCAACTGGCCAATTTTGATAAATGGCATAATGATTACCATTATAGATCGGGTAATTTTATATCAGCGTGCCACATTGTTGGTCCTCTTTAATGATAGCCAAATGAACTCCGGTTTGCGCCCGAGGCCAGGTGGGCTCCTTTGGTGTCGGTGTGCAGCATGCAGTGCTTTCGCCGCCGTGAGGAGGGCGCTCCTGCTGCAGACCAGGGCACCTGGTCTTGTGGGCACCGGCGACGGTTCCTGTTGTTGTCATCGAGTGTCCAGCTGAGTCCTGAGCCCATCACACAGGACCCTAATGAGACTTAATTGGCGCTTTAGCCTGACTTTTGCCTCTTTCAATGTCCCCAATCCCATTAGAAGGGCTTTACTCGATCAGAGCTTCACGTACTTGACACAGTGACCCAGATGGATGTTACCTTGCATGACCCTCCCAAGTCCCAGCAGCCGGATTCTGCTCCGGTCCAAACACTGTAGTCTGTCTCCCATTCCTCGGGGATTGGGGTATTACTGTAGATTAGCCGGAGTAATACCACGATGGAGCCACGGGTATGCGGGGTCATGGGATCACTCCAGGACATGAAAACTAATGTTTGCTTTCAGGAGAAACTGTCACAGACACACTTCTGAGAATCAATGAAATCCAATTAGTTAAATACTTAAAGTCAAATACCGGTAGTCGTCTTTTCTCTGATCTGACGCTGTCCTTGTTCCACCTCTGCGGCAATTACTAACCTTGTTTTCCTCTTTCAGGCTGCTCTTTCACAAGCCTCCCTGAGTGACATGATCCTGAACACTGCAGTTACTTTGCTATCCGGTCAGGTGTCCTCGTCTGTGTAAGGTACTGTAACACAAATTAATGGGATGAGGATGAGGGGGCTGAATGTTACATTTAATTTGATAAAAGTCGGCAGTGTGATTAAGTTATTCATGTTTTCTGTGGAACCTCCCCTTGACCTACAAAAGTCTGAAAATGCTTCCAGAAATAAAATAACTTAATAAAAAATATACGTGAATGATATCAGGTCGTGTTATTTACCGCCGGATGCCAGATCAGAGGTCTGAATTTCCGTCTAATCAGTTACACTGATTACGACTGAGCGGCATGTGGTTTGATATTTCCTGCTTCTGTTTGTACAGCATTAAATACCCAAACTCACCGAGTACCCATGTGTAGATGGGTGAGAAGTGAAAGAATAAAATGTCTTGGGAAGGTGTGGGGCTATTTTGTGCCACCATAACAGCTTCAATGCACCGTGGCTTCGATCCTCTAAGTCTTGTAAACTCTACTGGAGGGATCGATCGTTGTTCCTCCACAAGATATTGCTTCATTTGGTGTTTTGATGATGGTAGTGATGAAGAGCATTAACACGTTGGTCCAAAATATCTCATAAGTGTTCAACTGGGCACTACGAAGGCCAGAACATATGATTCATTGGATTCTCTTCAGTGACCTCTTGTGCCCTGTGAGACTGGGACATTGTTACCACTGCCATCAGGGTTGGGATGCTTCATCATAGAATAACACAGCATGACAGAGCCACCACATCCCCTCATCGTAGGGGTCAAGGGGTCAGGTTTTACATAGATGTCCAATAGAGCCCCAACATCTGGGTGACGTCCAAGTTGGTGTGGCTGGATTTATATTATCTGAAGCAGCGCGACTCTGACTGCACCTCATCATTTGTATTTCTTTAAACCAATCACATATTTGAGGGACTTAAACCTAGGACGCAGTGACGGTGTACCCTCAAAACAGTGATGGAGAATGGTTTTGGTGGAATGTTGTCAACAAAGGACTGTCATTAAAAGGACATCTTCACCTTGAAAAAAAAACCTCCAGTGTGGTAGGTTGTGGAAAAGAGGGTTTTGAAAGTGGTAACATGTAGCACCAAGCAACGTTAGCATGAATTTGGAGCCACCTAATGAATGTAAATCCAATATTTACTTCTCTTTTAGCTGTATTTTGGTTTCTGTCATCTCCAGAGACAACTAGCTGGTTCCTTCAGCTGCTAAAGAACCAACTGGTTAGTAACCTCGTCGTGTGTGGTGCAGAGTTAACATACAGTGATCGGATCGGTTGTCGTTTCCGGTCGTGAAGGGAACTTTGGAAACTGTAGATAGCGGAAGGGGAGGATAAAGCTGCAGTGAATACGTGGCCGACAGCAGGCTACATTCAGACAGTCAGACTAGGGGAGCATTACTGGATATATGTTGGTTTGTTGTCGCCCTCAGAAACAGTAGATCAGGCTCAAATTCCCTTTATATGTATATAAACACTGATTTCCATCTACTGTTTTTTAAGGGTAGCAAGGTTTCATACATACCCCTATTACCTTAACCCAGGGGTGTCCAATCCTGATCCTGGAGGGCCACAGTCCTGCATGTTGTAGATGTTTCCCTCTTCCAACACACCTGATTCAAATGATCAGCTCATCATCAAGCTCTGATAACGATCATTTGAATCAGGTGTGTTGGAAGAGAGAAACATCTAAAACATGCAGGACTGTGGCCCTCGAGGACCAGGACTGGACACCCCTGCTTTAACCCTTAATATAGAACCAACATTTCAGTGTATTTTGTGTTCCCCTGTAGTTTTCTTTGTGTCCCAATCATCTAAAATCAATGTGCATCAACTGTAAGCAAACAAACACAAGGAAGAGCCACAATCGTCAAGTCATTTTTGTAGCATAGCTCATTTTATTGTTTAAACAGTTTTGCATAGGAAATATATCCACTTCCAGTAATTGACTGCAGTAAAAACAGCTGCTAGCAGTATAGGCTGGATATAACAGTAACAATCACAAAAAGTTGAGCCTTTATTTACACTGATTTTAATCTTGTGGCAATTTTAGCCCCTGCACCAAATGTAACCAGCTTGAAGGCGTCGCCTAATGCTTGGCGTTTCTAAAATCAATAAAAAGAAGGGATATCAAGGCCTTCGCTATACAGTTCACAATGGACACCTGTGGCTCCTAAACTGTAAATGAAAAGATAAAAAAAAAAAAACGAAAAAAAAAAAAGGTTTCCAAAAGTCCTCTAAAACGTACATTCAGATACATACATAGACCTTTTGCACACACTTGCAGTGTAACTACGATCACTACTGGAGACTGTTTACATATTGTTTTTGTTGGTGTTGTTGTTGTTGTTCGTTTTATATATATATATATAATTCCACCATGATTCCTAAAAGTAGAGTAAAAAAAAAAAAATGTGTGCGCAGAGGGAAGTAAAAGTGCCACAAGACCCAAAAAGAAATCAGCCCTGCAGAGAGAAAAAACGGTGACTAATCTTAAGAAAAGACATTATTTCATCCTTTTATCCACTGCGCTCCACGTAGCACTGACCCTCCCGCCCCCCAGCTTCCCCCCATCTCTCAGGAACAAAAAAATAAAATAAAAATAAAGAAAAAGAAGGAACATCTCCTATCAGATTTTTTTTTTTTTTTGAACAAGTTGGGCATTGTGTGCTGACAGAATTAGAAAATTAATAAGTCACAAAAAAAAAAACATCCAAGAAGTAATAAAGAGCATATTTCCAGATGAGTTTGCCACATTCTGCTCTGTGTGTGATGCTGTTTTTTTTTTTCTTTTTCTTTTCTTTCTTGTCACATAGGAAAGTAAGTCTATCACATTTTACAATTATATACAACAGACACTTGGACAGCGTGAACAGGCACTGCATTGCTATCTTTTTGTCTCCTTTTGGTGAATGTTACATCCTGTAAAAATGCTGGTTTTCATGTTTTATAACAACCTGATGCCAAGTGACTAGCAGCTAGCCAAAGTATGGAAGATGTGTATTGCTCATGTAGGATGAAAATGAAGATTGAATGTTTTCCCTTCCATGTAAACGCCCTCTCAGTCCTCGACAGAATGCGTGACATTCAGCTAAAAAAGGAACAATCACACATATTGCATGAGTGCCACAGGTCCTCCTTTGCATAAAAAGTCCTGTTATGATCGGTGGAGTAATACTTTCTTAAAATAAGGGGGGGCTCTTGAAGCTGCTGATGGGTTGAACACTGTTTTTTTTTCAAAATAAAAGTCTCAAGAGCTTTCTGACAGGCTACATTCACACCCTGTGAAGCGATAGAAAGACCACGCCCAAATAAAATAAAAAAAAACACCTTAACGGGAACCCTCCTCCCAAGCACCTGAAGGTAATGAATGACTGGAGGGTTTTCTAAAGTACACCAGGCTTTGACAGCATGTGGAAAGTGCAAAATGAGTGATGCCTGGATGCTTTTATTTTTTTAGAGAGCGTCGACTTTAGACAGCTCAGCCGAATTGTACATACATGGCGAGACGTAGCACCAATCATCATGCAACAATTTCCCATAAGAAACCAAAATAAAAAAAAAGAAAGAAATCATGTGACAGATTCATCGCGGACGTTTGTCACTGCAGATTTTACCCTGCTTCTCACGTAAGGTCAGGTGCAATCTGGGGCCTTTTAGTTTTTTAATTTTCCCACACTGGTTTAAGCGACGTCACTTCCCAGCTGCTACGAGAAAACACACTCACACCGCCATCTTGTTGGACAAGAATTCACACCCGAAATTTATAAAAAAAAAAAAAAAAGAGCGATAAATCACATCACACTCGCTATGGCCACACTAATGAAAGAACAACAATTCAAATATTCATCATAAGGTGTTTCCCAAATGGAAATATCTAAGCACTAACCAGAAATAATAATAATATTAATAATAAAAAAAAAAGCCTTCATTGTTGTTGTTTTTTTTTTTTTTATATCTATGGATCTGTATAGAATAACCCCCCCTTTACAAACAGGAATACAACACCTTTTAGATTCTACTAATCAGGGAAATCTGGAGAGTTCTAACTCAAATCCAGCCTCTGAAACAAATAAAAAAATCCCCAATTTTTTTTTTCCTAAAATGGAATTGACTCATTTTTCCCCCAGAAATGAAGATTTACAAAGAACTCCCCAGAAAGTTTACAGTGTACAAACTCCTGTCCTACGGCAGGCATCGTTTTGTTTTTTTTTTTTGTCGTTTTTTTCTATTTTTTTTCCTCAATAGAAAGACCCTCATCTTCTCTCGTTGTGTAGTGTCAGAGGCACTCTTATCACACATCCGGCGCACAAATTCACCCACGTACAACACACGCGCATGCACACTCAAGCTGCCAAAGCAGAGTTCAACCCCACAGACTACTGCTATCGACGCGATCAGGATATTTACCTTTATGTACAGTCTCCTATTTCAAATAAACACCAAACTGGCACAGTGACCCTGACACTTTTTTTTTTTCGTTTTTTTTGATCTCGCACACATCCACACACAAACACACTTGGGGACAATGCACTTCAGTGGGGTCTCCAATGGCCAAAGGCTGCAAAGCACTTATAGTTTTTTTTTTTTCCTTGTAAAAGAAAAAAAGAAAAAAAATCAACAACAAGAAAAAAAAAAAAGACAGAACAGTGCACATAGAACGGGGTGACTTTTTCAGTTTTTTTTCTGCATAAGAGTTCTGGGTGAAGGCGGAGAGATTGAGCTTGACTTGAGGATTACTCTTAATGATTTCTGCTCCCTCTGCTTTTTGCTGGAGAGCCCTCGGTAGGACCACCTCTAAGACGGAAACTTCTTCTTCTTTCGCGATTGTTAGGGAAAGAGTGCAAAAGGTGTCACAGCAGCATGGGATGGCGCCGCTCTTACTTCCTGTTTGTTTTCTTAACATTAAAAGTGGTGCATGATTGGTATAAATAATGCCCTGTAATACGCCTGAGAGAGATTTAGTTCTGAACACTGTACGGGAGAGAGAAGATGATTGCCTATGTGCTATTTAAGTGCTATACTTTACTTCTAGTGGGTTCTATTTAAGCTTCTACTGGGCGTGAAGTTAGAAAACACATTCTTCTGCGGTCCAATATTTGACGTACTCTACGGGAGGGGGTGGGGTGGGGGGGGCTCCGCTGGGGATTGACATACAGTATGTGCATATCGTATATACATTTATACAAATCTACTACTTATAAAATACTTTCTAAAGGCTTGCCCGAGCCTGTCTGGAGCTGATTTGGACAGGTCTCACTAGCATTAGTCGGTGTGTGATTGTTGCGCAGGTCGCAGGCCACTTCACTGATGTGTTTTAAGGCATCTACTTGGGAATTGCATTCGGCGACATCGAGAATATCACGGCGTACGATTGGACGAAGAGAGCGCGCGCTCGGCTCCGGAGGGGATCTAACGGGATTCTACGCGAGAAACATGATTCCTTAAAATGATTGTCGCGCTCAAGTCAAGCCGTCTCTCCTGTGAACGAAAAATAAAATGAAATAAAAACAAAATAAATGAGCTCCTTCAAGACGCTAGCACCCCAGGTGGAAAGTTGAAAGTAAGAGTCACAGTAGACCAATCAGTGACTTTGCAGCCGTAGAAAGACCAAGGGTGCATTTTTTGAAACCAAGAAAAATACCACCCCTCCCCCGAAAACTTCCCGAATTCATAATACACTGGAACATGTCTCACCGTCATTCGGTAGGCCTGTACGCTAGAGAGAATAAAACCAAACAAAAAAATAAGAGAAAAAAAAAAAAAAAAGACCTTGTCTTACACTGCATAGAAAGCAGTCCCCACTTTGGTCAATAAAAAAGGAAAACACCCACAACAACAACAACATCATCAACAACAACAACGACAAACAACGATATCAACAAAATAAATGCATTACAATATTGTCTATCTCCAAACTAGCCTCTAATAATTGACGCATCTATAAGCACTACCTACATAGGCAAAACTTGGTATTGCATAATTTTCATAATTCTGAATTCCACCCTCCACAATAGTAGCTGGAAGATGAACAAAATGAGCATTGAAAAGAAAAAAAAATAAAGAAAACAAAAGATGACAGGTTATTAGAAAAACCACCAAAAATACTGGAAAAAAAAAACAAAACAAAAAAAAAAAAAATGCTGGTTGATTACAAACTTTAAAACGGCAACTATACACAGCCTTGATATGCAATGTAACTGTGAGATAGAGTAGTACATGAAGTTAAAAATCAACAATTCATTCAGAGTACAAAACAATTCTTATCATAAAAATGTTAATTTTTTTTTTCTATAATGATAAATGCAGCAAAAACAAGTGTAGTGATGTCTCTATATTCAAAGGCAAGGCACGTAATGTGGACTATATGTCATCGTGCAAATTAAGAGTACTGGAGAGATTTTCCTTGTATAAATACGTCTGGACTGGAGAGGCAATGGCTGTGAACATGCCGTGCACAATTCTAGATTTCAGGGATTTGCCACCACCTGGATTCGCAATTTCCGTTTTACAACCTCTTCCATTTTAGAGTTGCACAAAGTGTAGCTTTACCCAGAAGCTCACGCTACATTTGCATGAATAGTAATTTTCCTTGAATTAACACTTCCATAATTTCTTTTCTTTTTTTTGTAAACATAAGCTTTACAAGCTGATGGCCAAATGCATATGCTCTTGATCTTATCGTGAACATTTAAAAAAACAAACAAAATAATGTCTCTTTAACACACTATGTGCGTCCCATTTCTTTACTTATGTTCGGTTATTTTTTATTTTTTTTAAATTCCCCCAAAATAAATACAAAAAAATCTCCCCACATTGATGGGAAGGGCTCAAAATAAGTGCTGGTTTTGCTCAGCGCTGCACAGGTAGCTCAATGCTTGCCTTCAACTGCCTTTCACGCTCGATGTTTTTCTCATGCGAGGAGACGGATATGTGACTGAAATCAAATTCAAATGTTTCCTTAAACATTTTTACCCATAAAACATTTAATATTTATCCCCCTTCCTTTAGAGTCTTAGGGCTGACAGACTGATAGCTTCCCTTCAACAATTCAATTGCACTTGCCTCTGTCGCGATTTTCTTATTCTCCGTCTTTTTCTTTTTTTCAAAAAATAAAAATTCTCCTTTTGTAAAGGAGTTGCAAATTCTTTTACGAGGGGTCCAATCTCAAGCCTAGCATTTAGTGTTTTTTGAAAACTGCATCAAGAGTTCTCAACTCTTACCATAAGTGTTTACATTAATTCTTAAAGTAAGTAGCAGTAAAGAATAAAACAAAAAGTCAACACATCTTCTGAACAAAGAGTCGTATCACAGTAAACTGAAATCAAACGGAAGAAGAAACACTCTGAATTCACATGTTTTTTTGTTCCTATGGTGTACACAGTGAATCGTTTGATGCGGGAAAAGCCTCTTTTCAAGAGGTCTGTGTTGGAGAGCTTAGAGTCTCTGAGCCATCCACCAGGCAGGTGTCACTATGCAGACCCCCTCACTTGTGTCTGTGTCTGTGTGTGTGTGTGTGTGTAAATCTAGGTTTTACATCTTCCTCCAACATGGAAAAATAGTAGGAATTGCCGCTAAGAGACTAGAGTGTCATGCAATAAAACATTAAGGCGTCTATACATCACAGTATTTGAATGGATTGAAAAGTTCTGCAAACACAACAACTGACTGGTGGGTGGTGGGTGAGCGGGCGGGCGAGGAGACAGCAGACCTGAAGCTTCTTCTTCTTTTTTTCTTTCCTCTGAACCAACCCTCGTCTTCACTTCAGGGCCGGTGTCCGTCATCGGGAGGGACGGGAGTTGGAGGTTTTTTTTCAGGGGTGGGGATGTGGAAGAGGGTGAGATGGGGGTTGGGGGGTAATGCAGGGAGAGGGGTTTATGCAGCACCTGCTGCTTTGCTGGTTTCATCCATGGCTGCGGACACCTGTAGTGCTAGCTCTGCACCATCAACACCCCCAACCGCCCATCCACCCCGGGGGCGGGGGGGTCATCCGGCCTCTGCGTGTTCAGTTCCCTGTCTCGGCGGGGACCAGGGGCTCACCAATGATGTTTATGCTGTAGTTCTGGTGGACATTTGTTGGCAGAATCGGAGTCCCGTTCGACACTTGGAATGGAACTAAGCTCGCCCAGGTACCAGGACTGCAGAGAGAGAGAGGGGGGGGACAAAAAAAAGACAGAAAGAGAGGGGAAAAGGGGCAATTAATCAAACCGTCTTTGTGCAATCAAACCTCACTAACGACCCTCATTTCTTTTTAGTTCAGGCTAGCTTGTCGATCTGAGGTGACTCCACATCGTGCGAGCGGGCCGTGACGCGGGCCCTCCTCTGTGCATTGACGGCGGTATAGAAAAGCGCGAGTGTGATTGGGTGGCGGTGAAGAGTGGGGGGAGGTTGCGAGGGGTAAAAAAAAAAAAGAAAAAGTGTGGGGGTCCCTACACAAAGCTGTCCCATCCCTATTCATCTCACGCTAATGGCAAAACAACACAGTGATTGTTCCTGGGGAGCAACGGTGCTAACTGAAAACGCGAGCGGGAACAAACAGCATGTTGTTCCCGAGGGGTGCTGCGCTATGTAGATGTCAGATAATTAGCCCCCCTCTCTCTCTCTCCCTCCCTCACCCCTTTTTCTTCCCCCCACAGGCCCCCAGTGTGCACTCATCTAACAACCTCCCACCTCTCGCATCACTAACGTATACCTGCGCCGGTAACAACCTGTCCGATTCACGAGGAACTGTTGCAGCAGCTAGAAAAGCCCCACGCATGGAGAGGAAAAAAGAGCAGCAAAAGGAAGGGAAAAAGTAGAAATGGGGAAGATGGATGAGAGTTGTTTTCAAGGGAGACAAAACCTCTAAAAGTCTGATGCTGCTGCTTTGCGGAGGTGAAACACAGACTTCATTCTTTGCTTCACTGAGAGACAACAGTGTCTGCGTTCATGAAAGCGTCTCATCAAGCCGTCTGCCTTCCCTATAAATCACCAGTCGCTGCTCTTTTGCTTCACATTCAATTCGCCCCCCAGAACAGAGATGTGCACGACACAAAGGCAAACATCACTCAAGTTTTTAAGGTTTCAGTGCGCAAAGTGTTAAAAAAAAAAAAAACTTCAAGGCTAATCCTCTGGAGCAGTTTTTTTTTTCTTTCTCTTCTCCCTCCTCCCTCCTCTGTCCAACCCGTCCTCATGCTATCCTCCTGCCTTCTTCCCTCCCCTCCTTCTCTCTTTCACCCTGCCAAAAATCATCGGACAGGAAACGGGGGATTAAGTTTTTCCTACCTTGCTGAACAAAGAGCGCACAGAGCGGGCAAGGGCTGCAGCTTTCTCTTTTTCCTGTTCTTTCTTCCTCCCTCCCTCCTTCCTTTCTTTCTTTCTTCCATCTCTCCCTGTTTCTCTTTCCTTATGAAACTCCTCTCAGGTACATTAGGAAGGACCACACAGCTACAAAAAAGGGGCAGTCGCCGGCTTTTTCTCTTTTCTGTTCGGATCGGTTTTAATCTTGTTAGAATCGACGGCTGTCAGTCCCATAAGCTAAACAGGGTTTTTATGTAAAGAATACTTTCTGATCGGCCTTATTAGTACTCAAGAGAACAAACTGTGCAGGTATTTTGCCTCCTGCGGCGTTTTAATCATTAGAAACAATCTCATCCGGGGAGGATTCTGGGCATCCTCTCCACGCAAGTTGTCGCTTTGCCAGTGGAGGCTTTCGGGCCCTCCATGTTTCCTTAGGTAACCTTCAAGATGGCCTCCCTCTGCCCTGTCCAGCTCCCAAACCTCGCTAATTCTACTCCCCGCGAGCACAGCCCGGGCATACAGCGTGCTTCGTTTAAGGATTAGCTCCCTAAATTAGATTATCTAATGGCATCTTAATGGATTGCTGACCCATTTCCTGCACAATGGCAACATGCGAGTCTGGCAGCTTTTTAATTTGGGGGGCTAGCACTGAAGAGGCATGGCGGAGCGCTCCATTTAAAGGGCAAGCAGAGATAAAAGAGAACCGATTCCATCTATACGTTGGGCGCAAATAATCCATCAAAGGGGAACGGAGATAACGCAATTTACCGTCCCGTCCTTAGAACAAAATAAACTAAACTGCGTCGGGATCTATTTTGTCTGTACTGTACGCGGCGGGAGGAGGAGGAGGAGGAGGAGGCCGGAGTGGAAAAAGAGACCTCAATCTGCTGCAGGGGACATTTTTCTCTGCTACCTCTACTGGCCTATTAGGAGGCCTGTTGAAGGGGGGGTTCTGCTGTGTGCGTTTGTGTTTGTAAAAAAACTTTTTTGTAACTTGGAGCGAGCGCAAAATGACCTGCACACACACACACACTCACACACACTCACATGGATACTCCACATATCCAGGGAAAAGGGGAAAGGGGAGACGTAACAGGAAAAGGCTTAGCTCAGCTTGCTCGCTCTAGCATGGTGGAATGGTTCAGGTTTTTCTCCCCAGAGGAAAGGGGAGGTGGAGGGGGAGATACAGTATGGGAAGCGAGGAGGAGGAGGAGGAGGAGGCGTCTGTAGCTTTAAGTTAAAGAGAGTAAAGCATGACTCGAGCATACAGTCAAACAAAGCAAAGCCTGTTTGAAAGCGGTGGGCGAATTAACCTCACATGGCTACAAATGTGACCTGGAATGACTTTTTTATTCGCCTTCATTTGTTGTAATTAGTTGAGTCGGGGAAATATTGTGTCTCCGAGAGGATGGCTACGTTTGGTTTTGCGCTATTTGTCATCTTGCAGGTTAAGAATAACATCAGAGGAATAAAGTAGGGACACGTTAGAGCTAAATCTACTTCATTGGATTTTTACAAATCACCGGGAAACACTCAAAGCAAGAAAAAGAGACGAAGGCAGAGGAAAGGAGGGGGAAGAAAACACGACAGAGACACAAGGAAATGTGTGTTTTTATCAAACAAATGCATGACCTCGTGTTAAAAAGTCCAAAAGGTTAACATGTGTGACAGACTCTTTAACTGCAGCGCTAACAGCTACTGAGCTAATCATTACATTTATATGTGATTATATCAGTGAGACGCTTCTGTGAGGCGAGGAGTGTGCAATCAAGAGAAATCATACATTATATCAATGATGTTCATTTTAAGGCTGTGTGTGTGTGTGTGTGTGTGTGTGTGTGTTGTGGGAGAGACAGAGAGACGGCATGAAAGAATGAAAAGGTTACCTTTGCCAAGTAATCCCCAAAGTGTCGTCAGTGGCACTGGGGCCATAATGCCTGCCGTTTTGAGTCACGCTCCAGTCACACTTCCTCAGCTGTCAATTGAAACCTAGCAGTCAGATCACTGGGCCAAGACAACTTCCACTTCAGATTACACTACAACTCAACACTGTATACACACATGCATGCAGAAGAAGCCTATTGCAGGAGAAATTAAATCAAATCCTAGCTGTTACTGAGAATATGAAAATTGAGCTTTCATTACTTGTTGGGGGGGAAAAATAGCAGTAAAATCAAAGCTATGGATAAGAACAAGACATGAAAGAAAAAAGGGCATGCAGTCACAGTTAGTGGTAACGGCTAACCTGGAAGCAAAAAAACAAACAAAAAACAAACGCAGTTAGTCAGTTAGAAGATGTGAGTGGCATCATATAGGTGGTTCACATGTGAGCAGTCACTACTGTTTACCTGAAGCCATGCAATCCACTGGATGCATGCACCCTGTCGATAATGATGGCTTCGCTCTAAGTGCACTTTCAGATTCAGGGGTGGAGTACGCATGCCCTCGAGCATGCAGACTTTTTTCATTAGCTAACTGTTTTTATTGATTAGGGGGTCACAATTACAATGAAGTTACAGCACACACACACACACACACACATACACACACACGCATACACACAAATACGCGCGCACTAACCCCTTTTTCCCCCGTTTTAAGACATGCCAACCTTACATACAGATTACAAATTACTGCAACAAAAAAGCCACACACAAACTGTGTCTCCTTTGCATGCATTATGCGAGCGCACGTGTCGGCAATCCAGCTGAGAGCTATCTCTGCCAATACCAACCTAACCTTGCCCTGTGGTCAACACATTCATTTAGTAATGCATCAGGATAAAACTGCACTGTTAGCACTCTGCGTGCAGTGGCAGACGTTTTGCAGAGGCTCTTAAGAGGGATTTAATCAGATATACGCATACGCTGAATATTCAAAGCCATTTGCAGCGGTCAAGAAATGTGTTCTTTTTCCTCCGAGCACCTGGATGAACACATCAGGGGACGATGATGGTTTCCTACTTAAGCCACACTTAAATTCAGGCGATGTGTTTTTGTTATGTTCCTTCATATTTTTTCTTTCCCCCCCTGGAACAAATGGGAAGTAGAACCAGTTAGTCTGGAGTGATGCAATAGCCCTCATTTGGTTCCAGTTCAGTTTATCATCTGATCAAACGCTTCGACCGGCTGCTTAATAAAGCTGAATGGGAAACAATGCAAACTTGTTCCATTCAGCGTGTTTTTCTCAGTGTTTGTCGAAGGTTGGGAGACTAAACCCCCACGCTGTTCCCGCACTCCGCAGCCTGACAATAGCTTGGAGAGAATGTGCGGGTTGGGCCAGACGCTCGGTGCCACCGCTCCTCGAGGGGCTCGCCATCTGTCCGCTGGCACCGGCACATCGGAGCAGCTCGGGCAGCGGGGAAAAAGGGGGACGGAGCCGGGGAACGTTAGCAAACAGATGCGGGCAGATTGTGGATTAGGATCCTTCCTTAGATAATACCAAATGACATCTGATCACGGATCTTTCCCTGCGGAATGCTAGATGGTGGCATTCCCTGGAGGGGTTAACCAAGGCGAGAGATGAATGGAGGGTTTTCACACATTCGCTGCCTGGGATTCGTAGAGCAGGTGTGGGAGCGTGTGGTGGTGTTGTTTTGTTTTGTTTTTTCATTTTTGAAGCCCCTCTGTGTGTGTGATTGTGTGTGTGTGTGTGTGTGTCCAGGGACTTGCATTTTAATGGTGCCACATTTTAAAATCCTCTAAGAAGGAGGTTGTTTTAAACTTTACTGCCAACTTACAATTAAGGCTCTTTGATGGCGATAAAATGTGAGATGATATAAATATCAACCGTTCTTTCGTACAGTTCAAATGAGGTCTGTGTGTGTGTGTGTGTGTGTGTGTGCTATGGCACTCGAGCGATTTCCAAAAAGCCTCCGTCAAACAGCTCCAACGCCGACCACATTTAAAAACTCTCCGCTCTCGTTGTGTGCGATTTGCTTTTCTTTTCCGACCGAGCGTGGCGACAAACGGCTGCAGCTAAACAAGCGAAAGTGTCAATAAAGCCTGGCGGACCCCCGCACAATAAACACATCATTGCCAGATGAGAACAATGACAGAGTATTTGGTGAAAGTGTTCGGTCCTGAGGGACTTGGCTCGGTGTCTGTGCGCGCTCGGCGAGGCCAGATCCCAGGCCGTTAAATCATACCACAGAAAACAAAAACAACTGTGACAAGCAGAAGCATGATGAATCAATGTGAGGACTGTTTAGAGTTCCTTAAGCTGACAAGAACACTCATTCATCGGGATAGAGCATGTAATAACCTTCTGGAAAGGTGTCATTGTTGCGCTTACGAATCTTTCATTCTTTGTGTTTTCTGATTTTTTTTTCCGAGGGCTTCTCGATAATTTATTCTCGACAGTGTAATGGGATCACGAAAAGATGTTTTAGGATAATTAGGATTATCAAATAAAACTAGCTTTCATATTATATTACATTTATTATATTACCCGACTGTATTTCTTCTTCGTCGGAGGAGGATATTTATCTATCTGGCTGATTCACAGTGCACTTCAAAAAATCTGGAACAAAAAAAGGCCTTATAGCCTCTGGGAGCAAAGCTTTGGCCAAAATTCAGCAGCTCATGCAGCTACGCTCAGACTGCTGCTGTCTTGTGTAGTCACTTTGTGCCCCACTGAAAGAAGTAGCAGGGCTACTAGAAAATGTGCAAGACAAACTGCGCGACATCAGCCAAGTGAATCCTCCCTCTCCTCCTCCCTCTGCTCCCGAGTGGAATAAAAGCATCCCACGTCTGCTGACAAACATTCCCCCCTTTTTCTTTTTTTTTTTTGCCTTTTCTGATTTTGGGAAATTTGGGAGAAAGAAAAGCAGAAAAGAAAAAAAAAAAAAAAGACAGAAAGAGGAGCGAGGAAACAGAGGCCAGCTTTGTCATTTCTACTAAACACACACACAGGAGAGAGAGAGAAAAAAAAAGAAAAAGTGAGCTGAGGAGAAACCCAGCGATCATTATGTAGCTGCGTGCAGATGCATTCAATTAGTTGTGGTTGGAAAAGCCTTGGCCTCAGACCAGCGCTTTCAATAAGACGGGGTGGGGGAGAGCACTCTCTCTCTCGTCCGACAACACCGCAACACTCCTAACCTCGCAGACGCACACAAACACACACAGACACACACACACACACACACACACGGGGGGCTACCACATCTGTCCGAGGACGTTCCTCGGACCTCTTGCGGGGGAAACCGAGCGACGCCAGCGCTGCATATTCAGCGTGTATACGGTAAATGAGGGCGATGTGGTATGTGTGTGTGTCTAAAGTAATGTGTGGAGGAAGCAGCACTTTACACCCTCAAAGGCACCCACGTGTCCCATCCATCTTCTGAGTAGTGGCCGCACAATGGCGGCGGCGGCGACCCTTCGCCTTCGTGTCTTTCTTTAACGTGACCTCAGGAAGTAGACGCCTTTTTCTACTGTGGAATGTTTTTATCAGTGTTTTTTTGCTATGAATAATACAAATCATTTACTGGGAATATCGTGCAAACTTCTCCAGTCGGTAGGATTTAAATAAGATTGAACTATCACTAGGACTTGCTATCTTTAGCGTGCTAAGCCTCGAAACTATTGCAAACTTTTTTTTTTTCAGTTAATGCTACGCTCGACCTGCGCCTATCGCCCCTCTGATCTTCTGAAGCGCTCTGATCTAACTGTTTAATGCTTCCTGCAAATCAATTTCAGAGTGCGACCGGGTTTTGCAGAGGGCAGGGATTTCACATTTGATGTGTGTGTGTGTGTGTGTGTTGGGGGGGCAGACAGGGGCCGGGTGGAGGGGGCAGGGGGGCAGAAAATGAAAGGAATAAGAGGAGCAGGTGAGCTGAGTGCTGAAGGGGGGAAACCTCACCTGTTGCTGGTGGAGGAAGGCGGGATCTCGAGGGCTCAGGCCTACAAAACGATTAGCCGTTGGGGTGCCAGGGGCTGAGTAGCCTGGGTAACATGCCATCACAAAAAAAAACACAGAAACACACGCTCGCATTACAATTAGCATCTGGGGGATTTGACATGTAGCTGTAGGAGCACTGTAACTTATCAGAGTAATATTTCAATATTGGTATAAAGATAAATTCCCACAAACACTCTTTTCCCCTCTTGTTGTAATGCTTACGTGAAATAATTATGTCTTTATGTACATTTTAACTTGCTAACGTTAAATATAATGACAGTACAAACTAACACCAGCTCAAAAAAAATCCTGTTTTTGCTTTTCGCCAAGTTACAGAAGATGATTTTCAGTCTGGTGTTTGATTTTAATGATGTCTTTAATTATTTTATTTTTAAAATCAACTAAATTAGTCCCTTCTATCAGAGCTACAAACTACAAAAGCAGCAAGAATTTTCAACTTTGCAACCGTCCTTGAACTAAACTTTCAGTTTTGTTGGGAAAAACTACAAAATCTCAGCTTAAAATAGGGAAATCGCTTTATCTTACACATCTCATTTAAATAAATTGTTCGCACTAACCAGATTCTGCAAAAACAACAAATATGGCGCTTGTTGTAACAACTGAGAAGCCATGAGTGACTCAGCTGCAACCGGATGTACAGAAAAATATAGAAACAAACAAAAATGCTAATTATCTTTATTATATCCAATGCATTTTTTTTA